>NC_051177.1:233209705-233257373 GCF_013339695.2 Rhipicephalus sanguineus | reverse complement strand
ATATTTAACTTATTTACAGTATGGAATAGTCCAGCAGTCAAGATGGCGGTTGTGTATTTTCAGAACACCGACACGTCGTCTGCCTCTTCTTCGCACACCTCACCACAGTCATAGCTGCAACCCCGCTACATCGACCTCCGGCGGCGAAAGCGCCGACTCGGCGCTTGTTAGCAGGTGGTGGGCGAAAGGTACGGCTTCAGGCGAGCGACGTGGACGACGTTGGAAGACGTAGAGGGCGCCGTATGGTCCAGAGGGGCGATGTCATAGGTAACCTCAGTCACCTGGCGTAGCACACGGTAAGGGCCGGAGTACTTGGGCAGAAGTTTTTCGGCCAGGCCAACATGCCGAGACGGAGAACGAGAGAGAGAGAGAATAACGTTTATTAACTATTCCTTAATTAGCACCTAAAGTGGGTGGGGCCCTTCGTCCAGTGCTCCACTAGCTATTGCAGCTCGCCGGGCCTGGTCCAGGGTTGCCAGTTGGCTTCCCAAGGCCTGATCCGAGAGTCGCGCCTCCCACGACCAGTGTGGTAATGTGTGTGTTTTTTATGAGCGTGGAGTTTGCCGCAACAGGACGCGAGGTACAGCTGTATATAATGTGTGTCAGTGTTGGTATCCCTCCGCACCAGGGGCATTCATCTCGATATTCGGAGGGGTGTATCTTAGAAAGTGTGTGTAGGTTGGGGTACGTGTTCGTCTGCAGTCGGCGCCAGTCTCTCGATTGCTCTCTGTTCAGATTCGGGTGAGGTGGTGCCATAGTGCGTCGCTCGAGCCGTTGAGCTTCGAGGATGTCGGCTCGACCGCTGGGTCGCTCGTCGTTGTCAGGGGCGTCCGTCGCTCGGTATGTACTTGCGCGAGCGAGTCGGTCGGCCCGTTTATTCCCGGGAACACCCGTATGTGCCGGGCACAAATGATGCCGTGATCAGATGCGATGTGCGAGCCTAGGATTCTGAGAACAGTTCGTGGTAGTGTGCCATGCATGTAAAGTCGACATGCTCTTTGTGAATCCGTGAGGACGGTGGAGTTTGTACCTCGCTTGTCTGCATCTGTGATGGCCAGGACGATTGCAGCGGCCTCCGCTGTTGCCACGGAAGATGTGCGTATCGTCGCTGCTGCCACCAGATGTCCTCTATTACTTGCCACTGCCGTGTACGTGCGGGACCCACTTGGAGTGGGGTCGGAGGGGCAGGCCGTGTAGTACACGTCAGGATCAGTGCCGTAGTTGCGAAGCTTTCGTGCACGAGCTTGGCGTCGCGCGCTGTGGAAGTCCGGGTGCATGTGACGCGGTATTGGTGCCACGTGTATCAGTGAACGTATAGTCGGGGGGATTAATTCTGTGCTATCTCCACTGTACTGCGGGGCAAGAGGAAAGCCAAGCTTGGTCAGTATAGCCCGTCCTTGTGGCGTGGTGTTTAGCCGTTCCCGCTGCGCAAGGAGCGTAGCAGTTGCATATTCTTCATATGTGTTGAGCATCCCGAGCTGAGAAAGAGCTGCGGTGCTGGCGTTTTGAGGCAGCCCTAGGGCTGCCTTGCAGGCGATTCGAAGGAGTCTGTCCGCGTGCTCGATGTCTGTCCTACGAGTTGCTTGATAAGGCAGTGCATAGGTAATGCGCCTGACTACGAAGGCGTGCACTAGCCGTAAGGTGTCAGCTTCGCGCATTCCTTTTCTACTGCGAGAGATGCGACCCAAGAGGCTGGTTATACCCCTGACCGTGCGCTTGAGATTCGCAAGGGTGTGCGCGGTGCTCCCCGTTTCCTGGACGTGCATACCCAGAATTCGAAGCTGCGCTACTCTCCTGATCGTCTTGCCTGCAAGTATTAATTGGAGCTCTGGGGATCTGTCAGCCCGGGTGTACTTCGGTCTCACATGGATGTATGCCGATTTCTCCGGTGAACAAGTCATGTTCATTTTCTTCATGTGACAGTCTATAACGTCAATGGCCCTTTGCAGTACGTCCTGCCTGCTTCCGTACGAGCCCTTATTAGCCCAGCATGTAATGTCGTCTGCGTAAATGGCCAAGCCCAAGTCGGGATCCTCCTGTAAGTCAGGAACCATTCTTCTCATGGCAAGATTAAAGAGAAGTGGGGAAAGGATGGAGCCTTGCGGGGTTCCCCTGTCTGGAAGGCTATATAGTGGGGAGCGTGTTGTGCCCAAACCAATACTTGCGGTACGGCCAGTCAGAAAGTCTCGTATGTATTTGTAAATGCGTTCCCCGCATCCGATATCTCGAAGGCCTTCCAGGACTGCTCCATGAGAGACTCTGTCAAAAGCCTTATTAATGTCTAGCGCTAGTAGGATCCTGTCCAGACTACCCGGTGGAGGATTGAGGACGTCCTCCCTAAACATGAGGAAGACATCTTGGGTAGAGATGCCTTTCCGAAAACCCACCATAGAGTCTGGCAGCAGGTCGTGTCGCTCTATATGGTGTTCCAGGCGCGTGAGGATGACTCTCTCAAAGAGCTTTCCTAGACATGAGGTAAGGGATATCGGCCTTAGATTCTTCAAGTCCCGGGGCTTGCCTGGTTTTGGAATTAGAACAATAGTTCCCTGCTTCCAGCGTTGCGGTATTCTTCCTTCTGGTGACCAGACTTCTTTGTTAAAGAAGTCTGCGAGCTGTTGAAGGGTTTGGTCGCTTAAATTTCGCAACATTGCGTTGGTTATCCCGTCCGGTCCTGGGGCTGTGTTTTTTCTAAAACTTTGTGCAGCAGCATAAAGCTCCGAAAAACTGATTTCGGCGTCCAAGGCAGGGTTGGCAGGACCTCCATATTGATCGTCGGATTTTATCCCGACGTGTGCCACATTGTTAGTACCAGTGTAGTCTCGTTTTAACTGCGTAAACAACTCGTCCTCCGAACCGTCGTATTCTGCAACAAGTTTGGTAAGGGTATTTGCTGTTGCTGTGCGCGTTCCCGCGGGGTCTAACATGCTGCGTAAAATATTCCAGGTCTTCTTGGTGTCGAGTGTGCCTCGCAGAGAGTCGCAAAAGCTATGCCAGTTATTCGTATATAGTGTACTCGCGTACACGTTTGCCGCATCTGTTAATTCCCGAATCCGTTTGCGGAGCGTTCTGTTGTGACGCTGCCTTTTCCAGCGCTTTATGAGGCTGCGACGAGCGTCCCACAAGTGCAAGAGATGTGGGTCGACTGCCGGTGTCCCCTGTGTTGTTTGGACGGTCTTGGTTACTCCCTTATAAATGTACTTTATAGCTTCCTCCCATTCAGTCGCGTTGGTGGGTGCGCCGTTGTCGAGAGACCAGTCCTGTTGCCGCTCCCGGAACTTATTCCAATCGGTGATTCTTGCTTTGCCCAGCGGTCGGCGCATCTTGCCGGTACAAATTGCGATGCTGATTATATGATGATCGCTCCCAAGGGTCTCTTCAAGTCTTTGCCAGGTGGTGTGTCGGTCAGCGTTAGTGAAGGCGAGGTCCGGTGTTGTGTCACGTTCAACACTGTTCCCTATCCTAGTGGGAGAGTTCGGGAGGTTCATGAGGGTCAGGTTGTGTTGCTCTGTGGCATGGACGAGCCGTCTTCCTTTGGCGGCATCTTTTAAGTACCCCCATTCTGTGTGAGCCGCATTGAAGTCTCCAAGGAGGATGAGTGAGTCCCTGTGCGAGGCCTTGGCCATTGCCGCATGCACAAGGCCATAAAAATCCGCTGCTCTTTGCCTCGGTGGACTGTACACGTTTATGAGAATGCATTTTGGCCTACCTTTCTTGACAGGCCAAATAGTGACGAGTTGGTGCGAAATATTCACCCCAGGAATTTCGCTAGTACTGATCGCAAGATCCTTTCTTCCGTAAGTTACCACGGAGGTATGTGTTTCGCTAGTGTAGCGTGCATATCCAGGAAGGTTTCACTGTTTTTTTCCGACTTCCTGCAGGCATAGAATATCCGGAGGTACCAGGGCCGACTGCATAAATTGTGTGAGTGTTGCATGTTTGTTAGAAAGGGTCCGGCAGTTCCACTGCCATATAGTAAGACTCTCTTGATGTCCAGTGGTTCGGTTAGCCAGAGTAGGTAGAGTTAAATGCGTCTTCCGTGTCTGTCGTGAGGGCTGCCTTTGGTTCCCTTTCATCAGAGTCGTGGCCGGCGGAGCGTTTGTATCTGTGGCGAGGGCTTTTGCCTACGCTGGTTGCCTCTACAGTACGCTTGAGGCGCTGAACATCGAGGGCGAAAAGCTGAAGTTGCTGATTCACGTACGTGGTCAACGTGTCTAATTTGGTGTGTAGTTGCTCCAGAGACTGCGATGAGCGCTCTATGTCTGAAGCGTTCGATGTATCTTTCCTCGTTCGTTGTTGCGTTAGCGTTGCCATTTGCTGCCGCAGTAGCGCAAGTTCGCTTTTCATGTTATCAAGCGTTTCGCGAAACTGTTTATTTTCAGCAATAACTTTTTTGTATTCTGGGTGTTGTGTGATCGGTGTGTTATGGCTGGTCGTGCCAGACGCGACCCCCACCCGGCTCACCTCTGGCATAGCTGTGCTCGAAGTCTCCGGACTATGGTGGTGGGCAGGCGTCTCCTTCTTTTTCTGCGGAAGCCGTGGTTGGGCGAACTTCGGCGTAGGCGTCGATGACCCTCCCGCAGGGGTTGGAGGAGAGCGCTTCGCCGATTTGGAGTAGGATCTCGACCGGGATCTGCTACAAGACGTGGTGCGTCGCTCCATACTTGTGGTTTTCCCGTTGGCTTCTTCCTCGTCCTCGGTAGAAAACCAACGTGGCTGTCGGGCTGCTTGTGGTCGAGACGTACGCGGTGCTCTAGGCTTTTTTAGCCGCTTGGTACAGCTGCGGTCCCCAGTCGCGTGTGGCCCCCCGCACGAGGCACAGTTCAATTCACAGGGGTGCTGGGGACTCGGGTTTTCCAGTCCACACATCCTACAGATGCGCCGGTCAAGATGAGGGCAGACGTCCGTGCGGTGTCCTCGTACCCTGCACAGCTTGCAAACTTGAACGGTGGCACGGAAGGGATGACAAACAAGTTCTCCTCCGTAGTAATAGACTACCTTGGGGAGAATGGGCCCACTGAAGGTCAAGGTGGCACTCTTCGTGACTCCAATCATACGTGCTTGTATGAGTTCGACACCATGCGTGCGTACGCGCATGTTTGCGAGGAGGGTTTCTGATGGGGTGTGCTGAGGTATTCCATGCACTACTCCTCTTATTGCCTCTTCTCCAGCGGCTGCGTACACTTTAACGGCGTGTGTATGGCCATTGATCGTCAGGAGTTGAATTCCCCTCGTTTTGCAGCCACCTCTTGGTGGGGCGTGGAGAGGATGGCTATGTTAGAACCAGGTTTGATTCACAACAGGAATTGCTCCCCTGTAATGTGGTGGTCGCAAGCTTCTATGATCGCAGCCGCCAGTGCTGGTGATACTATGTTTCTCAGAGGCAACCCCTGGTGCGGTCGTATGATTATCTTAAAGTCGTCCTTCGGTAACGGTGGAAGCTTGTATGATTTCTTCTTTTTTGGTACACTGTGCGAGTTTGTCTTCGAGGCATCTTGGACAGCGGCGTTTGCGCGCTTGCGTTCCAAAGCTTGTTGTTTCCGTTGACGCAGGGTTAGAGCTGTCGTCCAATCTGCGTCTTTATCGATGGCAGTCGAAGGTGTATCGGAAGCTCTCACCTCCACATGCTGGTCATGGGCGTCCGTCGACGCACCGGGCCCACTTAGGTCCATTGGGGCGTCGCTGGTTGCGCGATGGCTTGTTAGTACGGAGGCGTAGGTGTCAGGCGTCCTGCCCGTTGCCATAGGGAGGCCTAGTCACCGAATCGAAGCCCGCGACACCGACGCAGCTGCTGCTGCGACGCCGAACCGGCGTTAGGGCTAGCGAGTCCACGAATTCAGGCTGACCTGATTAGAGGCGTTGATCCTTGTAAGAAATAATCCAGGTCCATGAAAGCGGCGTCCTCGGACACCTTGCGTCTTCACAGATCTAACGGTGTCACTTTCAGATGGATTGCGATAGACGAACCATCAAAAAACACATGAGAATTCGGAGCACGTAGCGAGCTGCTCTGCGCTGCTCGGCGTCCAGTGCAGCTTCACAGGAGAACGAGGTCACCCGGATTGAAGCGAACGTTCCGGTGGCAACTGTCGTATGCATGTTTCTGGCTGAGTTGCGAGTCCGAAAGGCGTCGATGGGCGATCTGACGGGCCTTTTCGGCTGTGCTAATAGCGTGGCGAGCATATTCGGTGGACAGGTGGGCAGGGGTGGGTACGAGCGTGTCGAACGGCAAGGTCGGTTCTCGTCCATACAAAAGGTAAAAGGGAGAATATCCAGCAGTGTCGTGGCGCGAGCTGTTGTAAGCAAAAGTGACAAAGGGTAGCGCAATGTCCCAGTCGCGATGATCAGTCGAGACACATGGCGAGCATGTCAGTGAGCGTGCGATTCAAACGTTCTGTGAGTCCGTTCCTTTGGGGATGATAGGCCGTCGTAAGCTTGTGCTTGGTTGCACAAGAGCGAAGTAGGTCCTCGATTACCTTGGATAAAAAGTAACGACCTCGGTCCGTGATAAGTTGACGAGGAGCGCCGTGATGTAAGATGACGTATTGTATAAAAAAAATTGGCCGCGTATCTGCGTGCTTCGCTGCAAAGGTCGTGTAAAGACGATAGAAGAGGCGCTGTGTGAGATATGGACGCCATCTGGCAATACTTCGGGAAACATGAGTGCTGTGTTGCGTGCTGGTAGTCCCGGCGCAGCAGCAGGCGAAGACCGGCGGTGACCAACGCGACCGGCGGGGACGCCAGCCAGCCCGAAAACGCGGTGTGGCGCAAAGCGCTGAAGCAGAGAAACGTCCGCACTCAACGAGTACTCTCCACACACTCTTTTATTTACACGTCGCCTGGGTAAAACAGGAACGCCAGAGCAGCGCCCACAACCGGCAGCCTGAAGGCCGCCCACAATGCTGCTTTTTCATTTTTTAAATATTTTTTTTCACCTTCTTGGCCTTCTCAAAACTAAAGTTTTTCAACACCAACCCATGGCATTCGTACAGTGCAATACAGAACCGAAACCGAAACACAACAATGAGCTCGTGCGAAGGGCACGGAGGAAGGCAAATTTCAGCGCAGTCGCATTTTCAGCTTTGTTGAAACAGCGCTCACTAGACGACGACGAAGTAAAAGAAGGCACAGGACAGGCAGCGCCTGTCCTGTGCCTTCTTTTACTTCGTCGTCGTCTAGTGAGCGCTGTTTCAACAAAGATGAACGCATACCAACTCGCTCAAGCTTCCATTCTTATGCATTGTCAGCGCAGCTTAAGAAACTAGGGTCCTTAAAATTACGTATGTATGCATTTTCTATTAAAGGAACACGCCACCTAATACTTACCTAGTGATGTTGCACCTCAGATATGCATGATATTTACTTTTTGATCGACAACGTTCACAAGTATGAACAGCCGTACCAGTTGAAGACGGCTGGCCCTTGGGCAAGTGGTTCAACTTTGGCCGAGTGGCTGAATCGAGGGACGTGCCGACAAACAGAAAGACAGACAGACAGAAAGACAGACCAAAATTTCTGCGTTTAAGTTCCCCAAGAAAGACTATCGTCTTTAAAACTCGGCGACGTCTGTAGCGCAGCTGCTCGGGAGAGGTCTCGTAATGGCAAAACGGGTCGAATAATCCGTAGCGACGGCGACCCATCTGTTACCGTTGTTAGAAAGTGGAAAAGGTCCCAAAAGGTCGAGGCCGACACGAAAAAAAGGCTCAGCAGGTACGTCGATAGGTTGAAGGAGCCCGGCGGGGTGCACAGCTGGCCTTTTCCGGCGTTGGCACGACTCGCAAGAAGCGACATAACGATGTACGGAACGGTAGAGGCCGGGCCAGAAAAAGCGTCGGTGGACACGGTCGTACGTTCTGGCAACACCAAGATGGCCGGCCGTTGGTACATCATGTAGTTGCTGAAGTACGGTCGACCGGAGATGAGTGGGTACTACAACTAGTAGTTCCTGTCCCACTGGGCGCATGTTCCAGCGGTATAAAACGCCGTCGATGATGACGAACATGTGAAGCGAACTGTCCGTCGAGTCAGTATTCAGGCGGGTGATTAGATCTCGTAGGGACGCGTCACCCTGTTGCTCGTCACCGATGTTGCCGAAAGCGGAGAGCGAGGAAATACAGATGGACGTGTCATCCGTTACGAGGTCTGGATCGCCGACGGGGTACCGAGAAAGGCAGTCGGCGTCTTGGTGTAGACGGCCGGACTTGTAGACCACTGTGTACGTGAATTCCTGGAGGCGCAGAGCCCAACGAGCTAGGCGCCCTGTTGGATCTTTGAGTGCTGAAAGCCAGCATAGAGCGTGGTGGTCTGCGGTAACGGTGAAAGGTCGACCATATAAATAGGGGCGGAATTTACCAACTCCCCATACAAGCGCCAGGCACTCACGCTCAGTAATAGAGTAATTGCGTTCGGCAGGAGAAAGGAGCCGGCTGGCATACGCAAGAACTCTATCATGACCGGATTGACGCTGGGCTAACACAGCGCCAATGCCGTAACCACTAGCGTCGGTGCGGACCTCGGTTGGAGCGGACGCGTCGAAGTGGGCGAGGATCGGCGGTGTGGTGAGCAGCGTAATGAGGCGGGAAAAAGCACTGGCGTGGTCAGGACCCCACCAAAATGGCACATCTTTCTTGAGAAGGTCAGTGAGGGGGCGGGCAATATCTGCGAAGTTTCTGACGAATCATCGGAAATATGAGCATAGGCCCACAAAACTTCGAACGTCTTTGGCACAAGTTGGTACGGGAAAATCGAGGACAGCGCGAACTTTGTCGGGATCAGGTCGGGTGCCAGATGAGTCGACGAGATGCCCTAGAATAGCAACTTGGCGATGGCCAAAGTGGCACTTCGATGAATTAAGTTGTAGCCCAGTCGCACGAAACACGGAAAGAATAGACGAAAGTCGGTCGAGGTGAGACTCAACGGAGGGAGCAAATACAATGACGTCGTCCAGGTAACAAAGGCAGATAGACCATTCAAAGCTGCGCAAAAGCGTGTCCATCATCCGCTCGAACGTGGCCGGCGCATTGCACAAACCGAACGGCATGACTCTGAATTGGTAGAGACCGTCAGGCGTTACAAAGGCGGTCTTCTCACGGTCGAGGTCGTCTACGGCGATTTGCCAGTAACCAGAACGTAGGTCTATCGAAGAAAAATAGGTAGCGCCATGAAGGCAGCCCAAGGCGTCATCGATACGAGGAAGCGGGTAGACATCCTTTTTGGTGATCTTGTTTAAATGCTGATAATCCACGCAGAAACGCCAGGTGTTGTCTTTCTTTTTAACTAAGACTACAGGGGAAGCCCACGGACTCGAAGAAGGCTCAGTAATGCATTTTATGAGCATCTTGTCGACCTCCTGTTGAATAACTTGGCGCTCTGATGGTGAAACTCGGTAAGGACGCCTGTGAATTGGAGCTGCATCACCGGTATCTACGCGGTGCTTGACTGCGAGGTTTGACCTAAGGGCTTACCGTCAAAGTCAAATATGTCAGAGTAGGTCATAAGGAAATCACTGAGGTCATTTAATTGAGAGGGCAAAAGGTCTATGGCAATCATCTTGGTTATGTTGTGCAGTGTAGAAGAGGTGACTGCGTCGACTCTATGCGGGTTTGGAGAGACGACAGCGGGCAGTTCGGGTGACACCGATGAGATCTGGCACTCGTACGACGGTGACAGAGTAGCGAGAGCAATGCCTTGTGGTAGGACTTGAGGGCTCAATCCGAAGTTCAGAAGAGGAGGGCACGTCTTGTTCGCTGTAATAGTTACAACTGTGTACGGAGAGGAGACGTTGCGGGCCAGTAGAACACTGGGAGAGGGAGAGACCACGTAATCCCCATCCGGGACACTGGGATATGGTTCAACAGCGACGCAAGTTAGGGCTTGTGGTGGCAGACGAACAGCCTCAGCACACGAAAGTTTCGTCTGAACCACCTCCGACACGTCGGCGGACGCAGGCAAGTCAAGTTGTACAACACCGGCCGAGCAGTCAATGACAGCAGAGTGGTCAGACAAGAAATCGAGTCCGAGGATGACATCATGTGGACAATGAGCGAGAACATGAAACAGAACGGACGTCTGGCGGTCGGAGAACCTCACACGTGCCGTGCACATTCCGAGTACAGCCGGAGTTCTCCCACTAGCGACACGTACAAACAGGGACTCGGGCGGCGTAAGGACCTTATTTAATCGTGCACGGAGATCAGAGCTCATAATAGAAATATGTGCGCCGGTATCAATGAGGGCAGTAACAGGCAGGCCATCCACTTCCACAGCAAGCAGGTTCTGGTCCGTAGTGAGGGTCAGCAGAGGGTTTTCAGGTCGGGGTTCGAATGCAGCATCACCTCCGGGAGCTGCATTGCTCAGTTTTCCGAGTATGGGCGTCCAGTAGGGCGGGGCGACGAATGACGACGGGGCTGAGGTGACCGGGAGCGACGATCGTGTGAGGACGGCGAACGGCTGGAGCGTCGGACCGATGTCGTAGGAGCCTCATCGTATGGTCCACCGTCACGAGCGGGAAACTGCAGGGGCCGGTGGTTGTAGTCACCTCGATAGCCAGAAAACGAGCGAGATGGAAAGGTGCGAGAACGACAGTAGCGGGAGATATGTCCTACACCGTGGCAACGAAAGCAGATCGGCTTGTCGTCCTGCGTTCTCCACTGCGCAGGGTCACGATAGCGGCGAAACATTTCCGGTGCACGAGGAGGCGTTATGGAACTGACACGAGGTTCCGTCAACGAACATACCGGCTGCAGTCCGATATTTGCAAGCTCCTCCCTCACAACCTGCTGGATCAACGAGATCGTTGGTCGAGGATCATCAGATGGCCGCGTCAGGAAAGATGGTGGCGACGCCGCCTCGATTTCTCGGCGCACGATGCGAACTACGCTCTCGTTGGTAGGCGGTTGACCGCATGGCGGCTGAAGGTCCTCGCAAGATGATGTAGCGGCCGTGTTTGGAAGTCGCTCGAAATGCTGGGCAATGCGGCGACTCTTCAGCTCTTCGAACCGGCGGCACTCTTTGATGATGTCGTCCACGGTTGAGCAGTCTTTAGACACAAGTAGATTAAAAGCGTCATCCGCAATTCCCTTGAGCAAATGGCTTACTTTGTCACACTCTGACATGATGGCGTCGACACGACGGGAAAGGGCCAGGACGTCAAGGATGTAGGAGACGTATGATTCGATGGAAGTTTGTGCCCGACAGGAGAGTTCTTTAGAAGCGGCCCGCTGGCGTCCGACGGCTCTACCAAATAGGTCGCGAAGCTTCTGCTTACAGGCATCCCAACTTGTTAAGTCAGCTTCATGAGCCTGAAACCACGCGCCTGCTGTTCCGCAGAGATAGAAGTCAACGTTGGCGAGCATCATTGTAGGGTCCCACCTGTAGACCGCTGCAAACCGCTCGTACTTCGCAATCCAGTCATCGACGTCAACTGGTCGGTGCCGCAGAAGTTACCGGGATCGCGCGGTTGAGTCAATACGACCGGCTGTACCGATTGTACCGGAGTCGCGGTCGAAGCGGCAGCAGCAGAGTTGCTTTCTGTTGACATATTGAGGCTGTCCAGGACACGTCCGCTGCGGAGTTCCGTCTTGCGTAGTACCCAGCACCACCACCAAAATGTTACGAATATATTTAACTTATTTACAGTATGGAATAGTCCAGCAGTCAAGATGGCGGTTGTGTATTTTCAGAACACCGACACGTCGTCTGCCTCTTCTTCGCACACCTCACCACAGTCATAGCTGCAACCCCGCTACAATATATTTGGACACAGCGAATCGTGAATCCCGCGTAAGGATGATACAACAAGCTCATAATCAACATTGGTACCCGGTATGCACTTCTTCAAAGCGTCGACAATTAAGGAGAGAAACGGCACGGTGTGCGCTTTCTAGCAATGGGTGACCGACACCTGCGCTCGTGCAGACTCTACCACACACTGCGCTTCAGCAACACGGGAGGTAGAAGTTCGTAGCCTGAGCCGCAAATGCGTGCGTCCCGCTGGCCTCTGTCTCGCAGGCACTAGTCTCGCTCCACCAAGGCACGACATTCGCCCGTCGAAATCGCGTCCTTTCTGCAACGCGTATTGCAGCAGTTTTGTTAGTCGGTGCTCTCGCAATCGAAGCAGTCGGCGGCGGAGAAATCCCGTTGGTGCATGTGGAAGCTGCACTACTCTGATGAGCCGACGCACGCTAACACGAAGCGAAAGGCAAAGAAAGAACGTAACCAACGTAACTGCGTCAAAGGTGCCTCGGCGACGCCAGCGCGGCCAGTGTACCTCGCTGGTATCGAGACGCTGTAACCATGACCTCAGTCATCACGCGCAATCTCGGAGTAAGCGCTAGTAAGTGTCGATCGTGAAGCATTACTTCATTTCACCTCTCACAGACGGCGACACCGCCCCGCTCCGCGCCGCCTACCCACACCGCCAACAGAGAGCACCGTGAGAAAGAGAATGTGTGAAAGATATAAGGCGCGTTCGCGCTGTGTCCAGCACTGCCGAGTTAGCTTAGTCTGTAGGGCGTCGGGCGCTTGCCGTCGCGGCCGCAAGATCTTGGGTTCGATTCCCAGCGGGGGATCTTTTCCTCGGTTTTTTTTCTTTCTCGCCCGTTGGCGTCGATTTTATCAACGTCATCTCCGTGACGGATGTACTTGGTGGACCCCGGCATAAAACACTTTCGTGTTAAAAAGAACTCTGGCTGCTTGTTTCGCTATCGAAGTCCTAAGCACAGAACCACTGAAACGGTCTGGATAGAGATCGATCTAAGGAGTTTTAGGGGGATGACTGAAGTAGCTCATTAGGACTGAGCGGGGATTAGGCTCCTGTTGGGATGCTCCGTCGACGGTTGTCATCGGCTGCTTAATGTTTGACCACGAGTGACCATGCATGCATTATTAATCCATATTGTGATATGGCCAGCATTTGCGCATACAATGGCGGGGTTTTGTGTAAATAAAATCAGTTTGTCAGCACGTTACGCTGTCGCGTGTTGGTGGTGTGTGCAATTCTACGGTGTAATAAAAATCTACGCACGTAATGTATGTTACTTGTTATGTGCTCATAATAACTATGTAGAGATTTTTTGTTTCATTGGACCCGCAACTATAGTATCAATATATATCGCCTACGTGTCCAACCAGTACTTTTGGTAACCGTGTGTGATCTACGTCTGCAAATAAAAAAAAAATAAGATTACGGTACGGATACACTTATTACAAAGCCAGTTGATTCCGCCCATTATTGATTCGCGAAAAAACAAAGCATAAAGTAGGTTCGTCACACAGACCAGCTCATATGTGAAAGCAAATACATGAAAAAAATGAGGCGTTGTTTATATTCGGCATAGTGGGGCTCAAAAGGCGGAAGTGAAGTCGCTAGGATCGCTACAGTGGCGAAAGGGCATTGAAAATCGTACCGGTCAGCAAGACAAAAAGAATGAACGCCCCCACCTGCACGCAGGAGCATTTATATTCATCATAGCCGCTTAAAATATCGCCCACCCTCCGTAAATCAGTCACGACAGCACTTGATTTCACAACTCACAGAAAAGTTGGATGAAAAGAAGTTTCGTGTGTTGCACACCCTAACTCTGACTTTTCTTTCGCGCCAAACAGCAACGCGCGCTAGCCGCGCCCTGCAACACGCCGGAAAGTTCAGGTAACGCTGCGAGCCGCGCAGCCTGTCCACGGCGAGATGAAGTGCGTCACGCTCCGCCGCTCAGTGAGCGCACTACAGACTTCTAGAACACTAGTTGCATCAAGAATTACACGTGCGACATGTTTCAGCGGTGTGTGACTGCGTAATTCATGCAGAATAAATGATTAAGCTCTTCAAACATAAATGTAGGCTATGGCAAAATATAACAGCACGAGGGACGGGACTGAAGACACAAAAACCACAGGACGAGTGCTGGTCCTGTGGTTGTGTCTTCAGTCCCGTCCCTCGTGCTGTTATATTTTGCAATGTCGCACCAACTTGCCCAGACAAAGTCTCTGTAGGCTATGGTTACCGTTCATGTTTGAACGCACGTGAACGGAACTATTTTTATTACTTGACCAGATTTCATTAAACTGACCGCATACGATCTGCACTGGCCGCTTGATAGCGATAGTTTTAAGATAGAAATTATCTTAAGCTGCGTGTGCCACGTAAGAAACTCGGAAAAGTTACGAATGTGTCACGTGCAACCAATTTGTGGGTAAGGTCATCTTCATGATGCCAAGTTGGTCGTTTTTCGCACAGTACTACATGCACGCCACGAGAGCCTGGGCGCGCTTTCGTATTAGGTTCGAATTACTGAGGGCATGATAGGCAAAGCACCGTTTTAAGGGGAGGAGTTCGGCATTTTTTCTCAGTGCCTGATGACGCCTTGCCTTTAGTGTCTCGAAGCTCGCGTTGGAACTTGTGGATTATATTTTCGCTTCTCTGATAACCTCCTCTTTCATCCAGAAGCCCGGCACCTGTTAGCAGAATGACCGAAAAGAGTACGTCGCTTGCACCTGGGGCAATTATACCATGCTCGCTCTCTGTCGCCGCGCGGTGTTATCGAGTTTTCTATTAATGCAGATGACAAAATTCCCTTTTCTCCTATTTTTGCAGGTGCTACTTACCCTAGATGTTTAGAAACAAACAGTACACCACCTTATTCTTATGACTTCTCTATTGATGGGGTTACTTTCTTTTTTGATATGAACACAGACTGATCTCAAAATATTTTAGGTTTTCTCTTTTCATTGGGGACTACAAAGAAAACAAAAGGTCACACAACTTATTAAACCAGTTATGAATTTCCGTGAGTGTGTGTGTGTGTGTGTGTGTGTGGGCATCGTCAACAAATCGCAACGCGGGGCACCCGAGCCGTTTCGGCCAATCATCGACGCGCCATATGTGGAGGTCATACCCGTGCTCTCTTAACTATGTACCTGATTTGAAGCTGTGCAATATTTCTTATGTTAAAGGGTAGAACATGCGCTTCACTACCATTATTTGTGTAGCTCGGGCACACATTTAGGCATTTCTCACTTAAATAAGCACCTGATTTTTATCTTTTCACTGTTATTTTGTGCAGTGTTCGAGCATAAGTTTCCACTGCCACTATTTATAAGTTTGTTCATAGGGAACTGATACCTGCATCACAATTGCTGCATTGCCTCTGTATTTTCTTTCATAACCCAGTTCTCTGGTACTGTTCTATCAAATTGGAATATACTATGGGAGCGCCGTTTGTGCAACTGATTTGTTGTTGATTGTCACTTTTGCGCATTTAGTGCGTGTGAACAAACCGCTGTGCGCGAACATTTGAGATCAAATCAAATCAAGTTTATTCATCTTTCGAAGAAATGAAAGATAGGAGCTGTCACAAAAAGCTACTACAGTGAGTAGCTTGACGAGGTGACAGCCCCTCCTTGATAGGACAGCAGCAGGCAGTGAACAGGACAAATTATAATAACGTGGAACATATTGCAAAGGAACACAATAGTTATTGATACATATTATACACAAGCTGTAAAACACTGGTATAACAGGATATAACGCAGAAAAAAAAAAACAGCCCAAGTGTGAAATAGTGTTGGCTAGGTGAAGATTCAAAAAGAAAAAAAAAACGACGATATAAGGTAACATATAGACCTATCGCGAACATTGAAAGGATGTATACAAATAAGGTGTCTAATAATGTAAACAACATTTTGGCTTATTTATACACATATCTTTTTATCTACAACAAGTATAAACGCACCGACTCGCCCACTAACCTTTTAGAATCTTGCGGTCTTCCTACGCTAGCGACAAGAGCAAAACTGGCACAATTAAAATTTCTACACAACCTGCTTCATAACCGCAGCCGCATCGATGCATCAAAATACATCTCCCTAGCGGAATCCAGAGAACTAAGACACAAACATGCGTTCACTATTACAGAATACACCTTGAACAACAATTGCTTCAAGCATTCATTCTTTCCCCTGTCAATAAGAGAATGGAATAGTCTAGATTCCTCGATTACAAGCATACAATCATTGTCAGAGTTCACCTCAAAAATCGAGGACATGTTCTGCAACTAATTTTCCGGTTATCTTTTTCTCTTTTGATGAGCCGTATTATCGTTTTTTCTAGCGGTTATTTTTGTGGAATAAATGTTCGCGTTCGATTGCACGTAAACAATTTTGTTTTGCTGGGTGCAGTAACTGGTTCAAAGATACCTAACTGTGTATTTTTCTGGTGCATTGTTTCCAGCGCTCTTGTGTTTGTGTACAACTAGTGTTGTATTGTCATTTTACTAGCAGTTATTTTTTGTGGAATAAATGTTCGAGTCCAATTGCGCGTAAACGAATTTGTTTGCTGGATGCAGGAACTGGTTCAAAGTTACCTAAGGGTGTATTTTTCTGGTGTGTTGTTCCCAGTGCTCTTTTGTTTGTGTACAACTAGAGTTGTGTTGTATACTAGATAAGAGCTGTCTTCTATGCCGTCTTTAAGTATGTACCGATTGCTCAGTGTTTGTATACAGTTAACGCCATTTTTTCAGAATGTACTTATTGAATTTTGCCTCGAGACCCCTACAGGCATTTCTGCCTCCAACCATTCTTACACGTTCTGACAAATATGCCGCTGTATAAACGTGAAACTGAAAACTGTATTGTGTATCCAAGAACTGATGCCCTTCTGCTTTGGTCTCGTATGAGACTGGCAGTATCGAAAATAAATAAATAAATAAATATATCGCGGAGCTCTTTCATTGTTAACTTTTCAATATCGACGCCGTTTGTTTTCTGCAACTGGTTTAACAGTGATGCTAGCTGGTAACGGACCATTTGCTTCCCATGGTTCGTGCGACCTTTGTAGTCAGTGAGCTTAAATATAAGTTCTAGAGATGGGCAAAGATATTTTGAAATTGTATCGCGATACGATACAAGATACTGGGGCACGAATTATTTGAGATACAGATACAAGATACTTCCGGAATGATTGAAGAAAAGAAGATGGCTTTTAAGGGCTCGTTTCTCTTTGTTAACACAATATTAATGAGAAGTAACAGACACTGATGCCAAGGACTTTCCTTGGCATCAGTGTCTGTTAGCTCTCATTAATATTGTGTTTAACAAAGAGAAACGAGCCCTTCCGTGGCATCAATGTAATATTGTGTTTAACAAAGAAAAACGAGCCCTTAAAAGCCATCTTCTTTCCTTCATTCATAGCGAGGGTCTCGTTGTGGCAGACTTGATGCCTTCAGGTAACATGCGAGGGATTATTGGTCAGCTGCCAGCTCGTAAAAACATCACGTGCTACGTGGCGCCAAAAGGCAGAAAAAGAGTGTTCCACACTCGCCGCCATGGCTGCGATTGGCGCTGACAAACACTCATAGGTTTAAATGCACATATATACTCCATAACGTGGACGGGAGGATGACCGCCGCCGTAGCTCAGTGGTAGAGCATCGGACGCATTATTGGAAGGTCGCAGGTTCGGTCCCTGCAGGCGGCAAGTTATCTTTTCGTCCACTTTACTTTCTTCACATTTATATACTAATTGTTACAAATAACACCCCCTATACTTTCCTTGGCATGAGTGTCCGTTAGTTCTCATTAATATTCCGGAATGATTGTAGCTGATACGATACTTTCCAATTGTATCTTGAGATACTTCGATACATTGTCAAATTTGCTATTACAGATACATACAATGAAGCAGCAAATACCTATGTTCAAAAGTGTTTACTTCAAAATTTCTTAAATGAGACCAACATTGCTTATTTTAGTGAAGTTATGTTTGTATGCCGGAAGTTCCGTCTTTCTTGCTCAAAGCATGCTTGTTTCATTCGGAAACAACTTATTGGCATTTGTTTGGCTGCTTAACATGGCAGCTCTTTGTACGCTGTGCTGTCAGTGGTCTTTGCTTGAAACTTTTGGAATTAATGGGTGTCGCTGTTCAACTTGGCGACCAGCTAGCGGGTTGCCATCTACTTGCCAGAACGTCATGAAGCACCGACATGGAGCACCCACAGCCTTTGTGGCTGTGGGTGTGGGTGCTCCCCTGATCTGTATAGCTGTATTGTCATCGGTCGTTCTAGGGATCGGCTCAAACGGGAGATAAAAGAAGTCGAAGCTATAAAAGATTTAGACCACTTGTGTGTAAGCTCCTCATCGATTTCCTTGTCGGATAAGGAGAGGACGTTCCTTGGTTTAAGAACACGTGCAAGATGAGATGGGCTTTGTCGCGGATGTATAAAGTGCATGTGATTGGCATGAAATAAACAGTTGGAAGTTTAGCGCCTGCCTATCTCTACGTCTGTGTCGTGTCCGTTTCCTTTATGTACCGCGCTAATACACGCTGCGTTCATGGATGACCAACTCGCCCGATCAGCAACCCTTCTGAACAAATCTAATGTTTTTTTTATAACTGCTTTAACTTCAAAATTTTGCATACAAATAAAAACATTTACGAACCGTTACGGAACATTTTTTTTTTCATTCCGGAACAGAAACGGAGCGGAACTTTTTCCGGTGGAACGAAACTAAAACCGAAACGAAAAACATTTCGTTCCGACACCCTGGACCTTAGCACTCACAAGCTCGAAAGAGCAGGGCCTTTTAGGGGGTATTTACCGCAAGAGCGATAACAAACCCGGATGTGCGGGTGGAAGGAATTACAAAAAAGATGGCTGATCCCTCCGTCATAGGAATCGGTATCACACGAAAGTGAAAGGTGTCGTCACAGAAGTAGCTGATTGTTTATAGTGCATTGTTATATGAGAGCTTGTACAATGTGTACTGTTGTTTGACAGGTATAGCACCGCTTGATGTGGACGCACTCACGTTGACGCCTAGTGGCACATCTCCATACCGACGACTAACGTCCATGATCATGATTTAACCATTGCGGTAGCTGAAGTTTTTAACATACACGTGGACCCCGCATGGGGAATCCCGTGCGAAGATGCCATCAACAAGCACATAATAAACATTGATACTCGATATGCACTCTTTCAAAGCGTCGAGAAACGCGAAGAGAAACGCTACGCGCGTCGTCTCTACCCTCTAGCCTGGCCGTTAATTTTCACAGGGCGAGCGGGGAACGCGGTGCGAAAGCGAGCCAGGCGAGCGTCGGAGAGCTATTTTTCGATATGGATGGCTACTATGAGCGAGGCTTGGGCTAAAGCCACCACCTTGCCAGTAGCGTAGCCAAGAATTTTGTTCGGGGGGGGGGGGGGGGGGGCTCACATTGCAGCGCGACCTCCGCATTGAATTTTTCTAACGACTAAGTATATGAATAACATGTGACAATTTGTATTAGATGCTGCAAATCACTTCTTGAATGCTGCGCACTGTCAAGAACGAGTAAGAAATGTGCTTTTTCATAAACATATTATGTTGGCATGCCCGCAAAGTATTTCCAGAAATAACTGTCTTCAATCTTCTCCAATTTTTAATTTTTTTTTTTGTGTACGAGGTGCGGCAAATATAACGTAAACTTTGGAACTGCAACAGTTTTATACTGAAGAAGCGCCTAACAACAAAAAATTAAGTCCACAAAATAACTAGGACGAGAGCAAATATTTTAATGCAGATTATTCACGCAAAATGCACATCTTTTTGCACCAATGATGCGGCCAGGGAGAAACAAGAATGGGAAAGTACACCTCGAGTACGGGCAAAACATAAGTCACCGGAAACAGTGCAAAGTATGCTTACACAAAACATCACAAATGTGCATTTAAATATGCAGTCAATATACGGAACTAAGCAATGATCACTATACATAATGCCCAATATTAGGCAAAAGAACATGCTGCACAATCACAGAAACTGATATGTCCTTGGGCCAAGCTGCTGTCTCGGACGCACGATGTGGATAGAACTATAAAAGAACAGCGCAGAAATAACGAAAGAAACTATTTCAAAACTGTTTTAAAAGTGGGAACCACTATTGGGCACTCAATATAAAAGGAGGGTTGTCGCTTCTAGTTCAAAAAGCAATGAAGAACAAAAACGACAAATGAAAGTAACAACAATGCCACGGCTTCCCAATAGCTGAATTTGGTAACGCCACGTATGGAGACTTCTCAGTGAACAAGGTGAAGCTGTCGATTGGCTGCTAAAGGGCCCCTCACCAGGCCACATAGCAAATTTTAGTTAGACGCTGGAAGTTGCTGTGTGCCGAATGAAGAGCAGTATGCAGCAAGAATTTTTCAAATCAGTTCATTACGAGCTGAGAAAAACAATATTTGTAGCGGCGCGAAGCCATGATGCGAGGAGGCGAGTTTCAAACCCTTGCCACACGCCCCGTGTAGCCTTAGCAAGCCAAATCCCTTCCCTGCCCTCTTCACTTGACACATACGTATGAACACGTCATGCGCGTACATGGTCACGTGCGCATGACGTGCCCGAGCCAGCCCAAGCACGCGAGCGGCGTTGCACGGCCGCTACCTTTTTTTTTTTATGTAGCGGCCGTGGGCGTTTTGTCCGCCTTCTCTGTGGTGTACTGCCTGTTTCTGCGGGACGGGCATGAAAGTTGAGACTGTAAAGGCGTTTATTGACGGCGGGATCGACGGCGACGATGCGCAGCGACGACAGTAACGACAGAGCGCAGATTCGCAGGCTCACGAGCAAGAGCACGAGGGGCGTGCTCTCCGAGAAGAGGCGAAGAGTGTGACCCACTAGAAGGCGCTCAAGAGGACGGCCCATTACAGTGTTCTAATGCTTCTGTACAATTACCCCGGGTACGCAAAGGGAGCCGCCCGGCGACCTAACAGCTGGTCACTATGAGCGGGTCATGGTAGGGCTTGAGGCGCTCCACGTTCACAATGTCGCGCCCTCGACGGCGCATGTCCGAAGATGGCTCAATGGGTTCAATCAGGTAGTTGACCGGGGACGTGCGTTCGACGACACGGTAGGGGCCTTCGTATTTGCGCAGTAGTTTGGAAGAGAGTCCAGCTGCAGCGGTCGGGACCGAGAGCCACACGAGCGCTCCAGGGAGGAACGTGGACTCAGAAGTGGTGGTGCCACCGCGAATGCTCTTCTGCCGCTCTTGTTCGTGCGTTGTAAAGGTCTTCGCAAGCTCGCGACATTCTTCAGCAAGCCTGGCTGTGTCCGAAATAGGCGCACATTCAGATCGATCCGGCCTGTAGGGAAGGATAGTGTCGATTGTGTGCGACGGGTGCCTGCCGTACAAGAAGAAAAATGGCGAGAAACCAGTAGTGCTCTGAGAGGCGGTATTGTAGGCGTACGTGACGAAGGGCAGAATGGCATCCCAATTTGTGTGGTCGGCTGCGACGTACATCGAGAGCATGTCGCCGAGCGTGCGGTTAAAGCGTTCAGTGAGGCCATTCGTCTGCGGGTGGTAAGCAGTAGTTTTGTGGTGAACGACGTTGCACTCTTTGAGAATTGCTTCGACGACTTCCGACAAGAAGACACGGCCTCGATCACTGAGCAGCTCCTGGGGCGGACCGTGACGCAGCATGAATCGGTGGAGCAGGAAGGAGGCCACATCGCGCGCTGTAGCCGCTGGGAGGGCGGCGGTTTCGGCGTATCGCGTTAGATGGTCAACAGCGACGATGGCCCAGCGGTTACCAGTCGAAGTCAGAGGAAGTGGTCCATACAAATCGATGCCCACGCGCCCAAACGGACGGTTAGGGCAAGGTAATGGTTGTAGACCTGCTGGCGACACGTGCGTTGCAGGTTTTCGGCGTTGGCAATCGAGGCAGGAGCGAACGAACTTCTGCACGTAGCGGTACATCCCTCGCCAGAAGTATCGTTGTCGAATGCGGTGGTAAGTTTTGGATACCCCAGAGTGCGCGCATTGCGGGTCAGAGTGGAAGGCCTCGCATATTTCAGAACGCAGACTGCGGGGTATCACTAGTAGCCACTGGCGGCCGTCGGCGTTATAATTGCGTCGGTGCAGTAGGTCGTCACGAATGGCGAAATGGTGGGCTTGACGACGCAACGCGCGAGTGGATGGTGTTGCCGACGGATCCGTCAGCAAGTCGATCAATGAGGTGATCCATTTATCCTTGCGCTGTTCGGTAGCGATGGTGTGAACGCTGATTGAAGCAACAGCCATGTGAGATACTGAGCAGGGGGCATTGTCGTCAGGCAAGGGAGAGCGCGAGAGGGCGTCGGCGTCAGCATGCTGGCGTCCGTTGCGGTACAGCACGCGGATGTCGTAGTCTTGCAGGCGAAGTGCCCACCGGGCGAGACGGCCTGAGGGATCCTTCAAGGACGACAACCAGCACAGCGCATGATGGTCGGTGACGACATCAAATGGGCGACCATACAAATAAGGTCGAAACTTTGTAAGGGCCCAGATGATCGCCAGGCACTCTTTTTCCGTGACTGTGTAATTGGTCTCGGCTCTGGTAAGCGTACGGCTTGCGTATGCCACGACATATTCGGGGAACCCTGGTTTGCGCTGTGCAAGGACAGCGCCGAGGCCTACACCGCTGGCGTCCGTGTGTACCTCCGTTGGGGCCGCAGGATCGTAGTGGCGTAGTATGGGAGGAGACGTCAACAAACGACGGAGCTTTGCGAACGCGTCGTCACACTCGGACGACCATGAATTGAGGGGTCCGTTACTTCCAAGGAGCTTCGTCAGCGGCGATATGATGGTGGCGAAGTTTCGTATAAAGCGTCGAAAATACGAACACAGTCCTACGAAACTGCGCAGTTCTTTGACGGACGTAGGTTTGGGAAATTCGGCCACGGCCCGAAGCTTGGCAGGATCGGGAAGGATTCCGTCCTTGGACACGACGTATCCGAGGATTGTCAGCTGCCGTGCTGCAAATCGGCACTTCTTCAGATTCAGTTGGAGGCCTGCGTTGCGCAAACGCGTCAAAACATGCCGCAGACGTTGGAGATGCGTGGAGAAGTCCGGAGCGAAAACGACGACGTCGTCCAGGTAACGCAAGCACGTTTGCCATTTCAAGTTGCGCAGAACGGTGTCCATCATGCGCTCGAAGGTTGCGGGCGCATTACACAGACCAAACGGCATGACGTTAAACTCGTACAAGCCGTCGGGTGTGACAAAGGCTGTCTTCGGTCGAGCGTCATCCGCCATGGGTACTTGCCAGTACCCCGAGCGCAAATCAAGAGATGAAAAGAATTCGGCTCCTTGCAGACTGTCAATCGCGTCGTCGATTCGCGGCAGCGGGTAAACATCCTTGCGAGTGATCTTGTTGAGCCGTCGGTAGTCCACACAGAACCGCACGGAACCGTCCTTCTTCGCAACGAGAACAACGGGAGACTCCCATGGGCTGTCCGAGGGCCGAATAACGTCGCGTCGAAGCATATCGTCGACTTGTTCATTAATGACCCGGCGTTCTGCTGGAGACACGCGATATGGACGTTGCCGCAGTGGTGGTTGGGCGCCAGTGTCGATGCGATGCGTAACAGCGGAAGTGCGGCCGAGGGAAGTTTGCCCGAGATCGAAAGAAGAACGAAATTCTTCCAGCAGGCACAGAAGTTGGGAACGCTGGACCGATGTGAGGTTGTCAGCAATGGAGGACCTAAACACATCAGCAGGTGACGAATCGGACGTGGAAACAGCACTGAGCGTATGGGAGCTGGCGCAGTGCGTGTCACCCGGTGCGTCTATAACTTGTGCGTCTTCGAGGGGTTCCGCTCTGCCGAGACATTCCCCTCGCACCAACGTAACAATGAACGGGGATGGGTTGGTCACAAAAATATCCGTGTCGCCCTGAGTGATTTCCACAGTCGCAAATGGCACCAGCAAGCCTCTCCTAGTGAAAACGCGGTCACATGGAGCAAGGAGTGCAACGGCGTCGCAGAAACCGGTGCAATAGACTGACACAGCCGTTGACGAATTTGCAGGAACTGCGATGTCGTCTTTGACGAATACCTTGGTCGCAGCCGATGAACTGTCTGCCGGCGTCAAATCTGAGAATGGTGAAAGCTCTATTTCGGCTGGCGCGCAATGAATGACGGCGTCGTGGCGGGAGAGAAAATCCCATCCCAGGATGACGTCGTGAGAGCATGAGGAAATTATGATGAATTCGACGGCGTACAGAGCGTCCTGAATGATGACACGGGCTGTGCATACCGCCGTCGGGTGAATACATTGGGCGCTGGCTGTACGGAGGGAAAGACCGGAAAGTGGCGTCGTCACTTTTCGTAGCAGGCGGCTTAGTTTAGCGTCCATAACGGATACGGCGGCTCCAGTGTCGATAAGGGCAGATGCGCGAACACCGTCCACAAAAACGTCTATCACGTTCGATGGGCTTTGCTGAGGGCTTTCGCAGTTCGATAGCGTCGCAGCCCTTGCCTCGTGGACTGCGACGACTAGTTTTCCTGGTCGCGTGCGACCGGACGTGGGCGCATCGGCGACAGTGAGCGACGTCGGGGAGACGGAGAGCGCCGAGTAGATGGAGCTTGGCGTGACGTCGGTGACATAGGCGTAGGTGGGGCGTAAAATGTGCGGTTTGACTGGCTGGTGGCGGGCGACACGACTTGAGGCGGCTGTACGCGATTGCAATAACGCGCCACGTGGCCGGCGTAACCGCATGCGAAGCATATGGGGCGGTTGTCAGGTGTGCGCCATCGGTTTGCTGGAGCAAGGCCCGCCCATGGCGCAGGACGTGATTGACGGGGTAGCGACTGATACGACTGCATCGTGGGCTGCGGTCGTGGCCTCTGCATTACGTCGGCGTAGGTAGCCGGCACAGCCGCTTCGAAGGACTGATGTCTAGCGGCGCCTTCGGCGTAACTGTGTGGGGCTGCCGTAGGTATTACAGGGGACGTCCTTGCGACAACTTGGGCGTAACTCAGTGGTGCAGGAGCCGGATGGTGCTGGTGGTACTCAGGCATGACCTCCGCGATTTCCTGCTCAATCGCTCGACGGAGGGGAGGGAGAAGAGTGGTTGACGGCTGGTGAACGTACTGAGGTTGAGCAAAGTCCAGCAGAGAGAACTGGCGCGCGATTTCCTCGCGCACGAATGACATCACCTCTGCGAGCAAGGCGGAGTGGTCGGATATGGTCGACAAGCCAGCGAGCTCGGCGTCGCGGGATGGAGAGCGACGGGTCATCGACCGCTGCCGGCGCAGCTCCTCGTAACTCTGGCAGAGCGTGATGACGTCGGCCACTGTGCTGGGGTTTTTGGCGAGCAGCATCGTGAAGGCATCGTCGTCGATGCCTTTCATAATGTGCCTCATCTTGTCAGATTCCGACATGGTGGCGTCGGCTTTCTTACACAAATCGAGGACGTCTTCAATGTAGCTGGTAAAGGTTTCGCCGGCCTGCTGAGCTCGTTCTCGCAAACGCTGTTCGGCCTGCAGCTTACGAACGGCAGGGCGGCCAAACACGTCGACAATGGCGGTCTTGAAAGCGGACCACGTCGGGAAATCGGATGCATGGTTGTTGTACCACATGCCTGCCATACCCGCGAGGTAGAAAACCAAGTTGCTCAGCTTGCCGGCTTCGTCCCATTTATTGGGGACACTCACTCGTTCGTAAATCGTGAGCCAGTCCTCCACGTCGGTGCCATCCGCGCCGGTGAAGATAGGAGGGTCGCGGATACGGGGGACACCGGGACAAGCGGTCGGGGCAGGAGGCGGCGTTTGCTGAGCGGCGTCTTGCGGCATGGTAGATGGCACGGTACGGGATCGAAGCTCCAGGGGCATCAGATGGAGACCGAAGTTGTGGGGACGGTACAGCACTCTCCACCACTTTGTAAAGGCGTTTATTGACGGCGGGATCGACGGCGACAATGCGCAGCGACGACAGTAACGACAGAGCGCAGATTCGCAGGCTCACGAGCAAGAGCACGAGGGGCGTGCTCTCCGAGAAGAGGCGAAGAGGGTGACCCACTAGAAGGCGCTCAAGAGGACGGCCCATTACAGTGTTCTAATGCTTCTGTACAAGACATTTGTATCGGCACGAGAGTGGCGGTATCGTAAGCCAGTCGCGCATTAACGTTTACGTGGGCGCGGTAGAATAAATGAGCATAATGAGTGCTCGAACGCACCAGAACATTACTTTCGTTTCCAGGGCTGGCGTCTGCTCGATGCGCTAACCGCGGGGACACGAACGCATGGGAAAGGTAGGCACATTAGCCCCGCATCTCGCTGCAATTCACGAAAAAAAAATGAAAAAGACGCACACATTCCCTCTGTGTGTGTCATTATTTCTCTCAAGTTTTATTAATCTATTCAAGCAACAAATTACACAAACTACACATGTCGTGTCAAATAATTATCGCAGTGTCACGTGCTACTGTTGGCGACGTCAGAGCACAGTCGTCTACGTAGAGGAGCGACGTCATAGCACTACCATCTACGTAGGGCCATTTTCTCATGTACGTCATCTCCTCATTCTCTAAAGCGCGCGCCCGCGAGAGAAAGGGCAAGCAGCGTTCACATTGAAATTTTACCTATGTCCGCGGCGAGTAGCGTTGCAAATTTTGGCAGACGTGATCGTCAACGCCCAGTGTGTGCATTGCGCTCGTTAGCTCAAAATTGTCAAACCTGGTGAGGGGCCCTTTAATGTCCACCTGCTGCCCGTATTAGTATGTTTATATTATGTCACGGTGTTCACTCCTAAAAGGTACAAAATCCTCACGGCTTTAAAAGGTAGTCAACAATTATATTGCGTCAGAATTACGGGCTCATTGACCTGAACTCTGGAACAGCAGTGTCTTTTCCTTTCGTTTGCGCTGATTTTTGTCCTGCTCGGTATCAATTGACAAAGTTGACCCAGTGAGGAAGCTTATTGAAGCGGTCAATGACTTCCGACGCGCTGATGTCGACATTTCTGTGGGCGTAGAGAATTGCCAGGCCAACCATGCGCTCCTCAGACATAGTGGAGCGTAAGTAGTTCTTAAGTAACCTCATGCTTGAAAACGTTCTCTCTGCGCTGGCAGTGGTCACTGGAAGGGCGACTAGAATCTGGAGTAGCTTGTACACATTCGGATAGAACCTGCTATCGCAATGAGAGAGGGCATCGGTTCCAATACCGGCGCGCTGATTTCCTGCTTTGTTCGCCCACATTGTCCACCATAGTCGCAGTTGTCCCAAAGCAGCCCTCGTTTCGACGTCATGCGCCGAAACGGTCAGCAGATTTTCTGCCCCTTTCTCCCGATCATCTTGCACTGGTGGTATTGCGTATGGTACAATTACTGAAAAGTCCTTTAGAAGTGCCCTGTGCTTTTCGAACCGTTGCTTTACGTGGTCAATGAACGTAATGAACAGCTTTCTCCGAAAATATTCTTCCGCGCTTTCCAATGCATTGCTCCCAAGGTTTTGCTTCCGGACACCGGCTCGACGGCTAGTGATCTCCACGTTTAATTTTTCTGCTAATGCCTGCACTTGTGCAAATATTTTTGAGAAAGAAGCATTCGCGTTGTTGCGGTCATTTTCATTTCTCTGCTGTACCGCTTCTATGTCGTCAATGGCAGCGCTCATGTCGATACTCCTAGTCTGCAGCTTCTTTGACAGTGGCAAAGTCAGTGCCAACATGTGCTCCGTCACATGCAGGCTTACAAGGAACGCTGGTGACAAGAGTGCCAACATTAGACTGTTTGCCTGTACTGGACTTTCGCCATTTTGGTTAAACATAACCTCCTCTAGTGCTGCGATCAACGGCTCAAAGAGGCTCACAAATGAAAGCACTGCATCGTGCTTCTCGACCACGCGCGTTTCGCATAGCCCCAAAAGGCGCTGATTTGCAGACTCAGGACAGCTCAAACTTATCATTTTTCGCAAAACTTGTGAGCGGTGAGAAGATTTACGAAAAAAGACTGACGTCGCCTTTAGTGTCCCAAAACTGTTTCGGATCTCCATGATGGAGCACGCCGCACACAGAACTAGATTAAGGGAGTGACTGGCACAGTGAGTGTAGAATTCGGCAGGATAATTCTCACGAACAGCAGCTTGAACACCATTCGTCTTGCCGGCCATCGAACTTGCACCATCGTAGCCTTGACCACGGAGATGCTGCATGTTAATTCCCATGTCTATAAGGAACCTTATGATGGTGTCGGCGAGGGCCCCGCCACTTTGGTTGTGAATTGGCACAAAGCCTAAGAACACTTCTTCGATTTCGTTCGTATCCTTATTAAGGTACCTTGCACAAACAGTAAGCTGCTCGATACCAGCAATATCCGTCGTTTCATCAGCAAGTACGGAGAAGCAGCCTGCAGCGTTTACTTTCGCGACTGGGCTTTCCTTGATGATTGCTGCAGAGATTTCTATAACCTCGTTTTGTACATCTGGACTTAAATACGAGGCATTATTTGGGTACCTTTACAAATGCTTTTTTTAGATCTGCGTCGCCACAATCCGTTCACATGCGAAGCAGCGCTCTGCTGTGCTTGAATGCATGGGACCACTGTCTCTATGGCCACGGAGAGCCAGACCTTGCTGCCCGCAAAAGAGAACTGTCTCAACAATAGGCTGTAACTTCCTTCGGTTCTCTTTTATTTGAATTTGCCTGCCATGGTCCACTTGATCAACAGCACTGGGTACACATCCTGAGAAGGTTTGAAGAAATTTATCGGCTGCCAGCAGAGCGTCAGTGTGATATTTAGTGGCTTCATGTGCACCGAAGACTTCGAGGGCTTGCCTCCACTTTTGAAATGGCTTGGGTACGATGGCCCCAGTGTGCGCATGTTGGCCCTTGCCAACCTCACTTCTGGTAAAAAGGACACAATCGACAAAACGAACCCTCTTGAAGCGCTGAGTAGCTAAGCCATTGGTACCTGTCCAGCCAAGCCGCTTGAAAGCTTCGTTGCTGCTTCAAATGGTTCATAGACTTAAGCATGTAGCCTGGTGGAGGAATCGAAAAGTTAGCACTTGATGTTTTGTCTACTTGCTCTTGCTAACATTTTGAGGGTCTGCAAAAGATAAGTAGATACAAGATAAGCCCGATAAATCCCACCCCCCGTGTGACGTCCCTGGTCGGTGGTGTATGAGAGCACAAAAATTTTCGGGGGGGGGGGGGCTGAAGCCCCATAAGCCCCCGCCCCTGATAAATGGCTGCTTGTTTCGAAATAAAATATTGTGGTAAGCCAGCGCTCGTGTGTCGCAAGCCTCTTCTTGTCTTGTGTGCTTTTAGTTTCTGACTTCCCCTCCGGTGCGGAAACCCTTATCATCGAAGTTGTCGATCGCAGGAACATGCAGCGTCAGAGCGAGTATTGCGTGGCTGCTCAGTTGCAAGTTGGTTTGCTGGCATTTTTATCTCCATTTGTGTGCGATCATCCCTTGGCGAGGACCGTACTGATGAAAGGGCATGAAAGCTAGTTGCTTGTCACCGACAGCTAGCGTTCAAGCACGGCCGTGCCGCCTCATACATCTCAGCCAATTGGCATTCCTTCGTTCTGTAAAAAAGAGCATGTCGCTCGAAAAACCAACACCCGTCACTTTCTTGGTGTACATATTGGCGCAATTTAGGATATTTTTATTAGACCTTCACTAGCTTTTTTCATGTTTTGTCACATGTTTCACTCAACAAGTAGAAAAAAAACAGTCTGGTGGGCTAATTGGCACTTCATATCGCGTGGTTTATACCACAAAGGGACGACACAGGACACGACAATGGGACAGTATTTTCTGCTGGACCGCATTCAGCAGGCACTACAAAATAATGTCAGGAAATCTGTCACGAAAGCGAAAATTACTGCTGCTGTTCTATCATATGGGGCTGAAACATGGAGGATAACAAAGCAACTAGAGAAAATGTTGAGGACCACGCAGCGTGCAATGAAGCTCGCAGCAAAGGCCTGCCTCTTGATCTATTTCCGAGCTTCATTTTTTCCACACCTTTATTACTAACACGTTTGCAAGCGTTTGATGCATGGCGTCCACCGCGGCTAGCTTTCTGGTTCAAAGGCATGGATCAATTTTACAGGCTGGACAGTGAAATAGCGCAGAAGCCCGTACCAGTGCGCCTGGAGTCACCGATGGCTCTGCTGTAGGCCAGGAAGGAGAGCAGGAAGAAAACAGATGAGAGGGACTCGGCTCGGCCAACTACACCAGTCACCTGCGAGGAATGTTCAAAATATAAAAAGGCGCAGTTTCGCCACAAGAGTGGATGCGATTGCAATAAATTTGAATGTTGCAAAAAGTAAAGTTACTTCTTTGGCTGGCATCCGACCTGGCCTAACTCAACAAGGCTTCAGGAAACGCAGCCACTGCAGCGACCTTCGTTCTGCCCACAGCTTCAGCGCAAATTGCGCGGAGAGAACACGGCACGTAGTACAAAGGTATGAGCCGTCCACTCATACCTTTGTAATAAGACAGGGCGACGCCTGCGCATTGCCGCAATTCTGCATTCTCACCATCGTGAACATCCCACAAGACCAGCCACTGCTACATTTGTGCGACGACAGCCTCGTCGCTTGCTCATCTATCGTGTCGTATAATGCGGCACTTACTCTAGAAGTGTACCTCTGCCTTGAGAAGTGCCTCGGAGATCGGTCCTGGGGCCGCTTTTGGTCGACTTCAATAGCGTCGCCAGGACAACCGTGTTTTGCCATTGTGCAGGATGAGTTCATTTCTCACAAAAGAAAACTAATAGTGCGGTTCTGGGTGAAAGCCCACCTGACCATCCCAAAAACATACCAAACAGAAGGTAGCGGGTGTTCACATATACTGGTGAACAGGTGTAAATTAATAAAAATGTATGTAAAAAAACGTGCCAGCGCATATTTGAATAAATAAGTAGTCTCTGTACAGGCACAAGAAAATATAAAATTTATGCATGAGCACTAATAATTCTTTAAAATAATTTTCACATTACAAACTGGGACATTTTTGGGCTGTTTGTCCAAATTATGAGCGACACTGCCGGCAGAGCGAATACATTACGAAAGCCCTTTAAGTATAACCAGATTTGACTAGCTATACGTATATACTTCACGTGAGCGTTTTCCGACGCTCTGAGTCTTTTTCTGCCCCGCCACGGTGGTCTAGTGGTTATGGCGCTCGACTGCTGACCCGAAGGTCGCGGGATCGAATCCCGGCCGCGGTGGCTGCATTTTCGATGGAGGCGAAAATGTTTGAGGCCCGTGTACTTAGCTTTAGGTGCACGTTAAAGAACCCCAGGTGGTCTAAATTTCCGGAGCCCTCCACTACGGCGTCTCTCATAATCATATCGTGGTTTTGGGACGTTAAACCCCAGATATTATTATTATTATTATTATTATTATTATTATTATTATTATTATTATTGAGTCTTTTTCTTTTTTGTAGTCGTTAAAAGGCTAAGCTAAAGATAATAAGTGAATCAAAATTGCGTGTACCATTTATTACGTGTGTGCTTGCATCATTCATCGTACCACACTGGTTCCATTAGGCAGATGTGCAGGTATCCAAGTTGAATGTATATCGGACAAGATGGTCTGCCCAACAACTCAGGGGCGTAGTCAAGGGCGTCCGCAGAACTTTTTCCAGGGGGGTGCATGAGCCGAGGGTGGGGGAGTGGGAGGGGGGCATACAGCATAGGTAGCTTTTGTTTCATTGCCGTGACATGACCGGCAATATTCGTCCATAGCAGTATGTAATGTGCAAAGTTGGCTGGTAATCTTGAATGTTTCACGCGGATATGCGGGACTGGAGTGTGCTAATCAAGCTGTGTAGATTACTGCTACTGCATAGAAAATTATTAACCAAAATTCCAAGGGGGGGCAGCTGCCCCCCCTTGCACCCCCCTCCGGACGCCCATGGGCGTAGTCAAGAGGGGGGGGGGATATTTTCAATTTTGCTTATATATATATACAGGCACACATAGAAACGCACGCACGAACATACATAAAGTATGATGGAACACCCCCCCCCCCCCCCCGAATACATTTCTGGCTACGCCCCTGGTGTCACTGTACGTGGGCGTGCACTTACCGCTTCGGTGTGAACAGGGTGGACGGCGAAGAGCAGAGCAGCTGCGACACTCGTCTTCACAGGCACCGTGGTGGAGCAGACCCTGCGATAATGAAGCAATAACACTCCGGCCTCAACAAAAGGTTTTCGCCGGCATTATATTTTGATGAGGTTGGTTACATATCCCCGCAGGCACGAATTGCGATAGACTGGCTGCGAATGTGTCAAATTGCCACGGGATAATTGCAAGGCACTCGATTTTACATTTTATGAAAGAAAGTGAACTAATACGCTGTTCGGTCGAGTTTCAGTAATTAATCGTAGTTAGCGTGGAACTATACATATTTGATTATTCTACAGTCACCCATGTTCCATTTTAACATCAAAAGAACCAAATGGCAAGTCTCAAAATGCACGCCGTACTTCTGAGTTATATTCAAGGCGTGCAGATCCCAGCACTAGACAGCTGCGCTGTAACTTACTCTGCCCCTGGTCTACACGGGATATCCCGTAATTTAGAAGGAACAATCAGAAGATTGTCGGCCAGAAGCCATCGTATATGCCGTGGGGTAACACGAGCAGCACTTTGGCAAATGAGTCCCGTCAACCGACTTTACATCCCCCAAGGTTCACAAAACCTTTTCATTAGGCAGCTCAACGCTAACCATCCTCTATGCTGAGCAATTCAGGATAGTACCAGTACCACCGCACGGAATCCTGAAGATATACTGAGAATGCCAAAACTCACTGCTTACACATGAATACGGGCCTCCATGCGCATCTCTTCCCCCATGGCGGCAATTGCAGAAAGTGCAACTTAAATTCAGAGATTAGCTCGTAAGTGCTATATGCACTGCAATAAAGTAATTGCCCTCGTTAGATGCTCATACTGAATATATAGGTCATATTCACGCCTATGCCGATGTTGGAAGCAATGTTCTATGTCGGAATTCTTTATACCCGCATACCAAAAGAAAAAATTTGCAGTCGCTTGCCTCGGCTATGCCAGGATATACGTAGCGTTAGCAAAGGTTCAGCTGATTATTCTTAGCGTTCCAGATTGCCTGGGATTATTAGCCTTCTTCCGTTCATTCTTCGTACGCTGAACCGCTAATTGCCAGGCAACTACTTCGGGATCCGATGAGATAAGCTTCTCGGCTCTTCTGCGCCGTCGAGCAGCATTTGCGCTCTCCTCCATGGCGTTACCCAACCGCAAACGCCAGTCAGAGGCGGTATCAAGCGGCTCCAGCGCAGTGTCAGACGGCGACTGCACAGAGAAGGCGAATAGCTGCGCGCGCGACGGCGCCAGTGTGTCTGCCATGGCTACGACGTCACTCCTCTCGAATGCGAATGCTCTTCAAGCCCGCCTTCAGCTGCAAAGATCAGGTAGTCGTCCACAAAGCGGAAAATACGAGAACCAGTACTACCCAAACCCCTAGAAACGGTTCTATCCACTTTAGATAGTTCTATCTATTTCGAAACGGTTCTATCCACTTGGAAAAGAACTTTATTCCCGCCCCATCGAAGTGCAGCAAAGTAAAGAACCGTGCCCTGGCGCTGTTGGAGGACTTGAACCTTTGTAAGTTGCGCACCTCTGTTAAAAACAGTGCCGGTTTGTCTCTACAACTGTCCTTCTCAGTGAAAACTAATAAAGTAGGCATGCCTTTTCGTTTAATGGTTTCCGAAAGGGATACATGGCAAAGCGTTGTCGCGGGCTACCTTGAGGAGCACCTCGCAAAACTGAAACTAGAAGATCCGTTTTTGGTGTCCACGTCGGCGGCCTTAGTACGATATTTAGAGCATGAGAACCCAGGAGGGTGCCAAGGGTTCAGCTTAGACATTGAAGACCTGTTTTATGCCATCCCGCCAGAGGCGTAGGCAGAAATTTTTTTCGGGGGAGGGAGGGGGCACATCCTTGATCTGAAGTGGGGGTCGTGCAGGCAATGTGATCGAGGGCAGCCCCCCCCCCCCCCCTCAGCAGGTCAACTGTAGCTCTGCAGCACCCATTTGATAAGCGCTCAAGCTTATTTATTTTACCAGTAGTGATTTGTGCAACAGCCCCGCAATTTTCCGAATAAAAATTTAATCGCGATTATTCGGTTGACGTGGCGTCACAAAACAGAAAAAAACACATATCGTCGAAGAACTGAATGCAATTCCCCGAGACACCAGAGGTCAATACCCTGTTCGAATAATCTCATTGATACAGCATACTGTTTCACGAGGCACCTGAGCGTGGAACTGCGTCATCGTGGATCGGTGAAGGTTCACCTTGTTCTTAGTAGGTTACCAGACAATTTTCATTCCTTCAGTTGTGCATTGCGAGTCTGGTATAATGCCAAAGACACGTGCATTTCGCTCACTTTTTTATGCGAGTAGGTGAGAAAGAAATAAAGCGTTGTCGTGCCTGAGGTTCTCAATACAGTGAGACAACTAATGTATGTTCTGCGTTGCAGCTAGAGTTATCTGCTTTCAGCTCACATATCTTTAATCCTTCACATCCCGAGTTATTTTTTTAATCGTATCCAAAATGCCATTTTTCCTAGTGCTTGATTTCATCGGCATATTGAGTAAATGCCGAAAATATGCCTAGAATAGTAGATTTATTCACATAACCTTCTAAGCATTTCTTCGGTTCTAGCTAGAGACAGTTGGCTTCACTACACCGTGGTCATCCCAAACACATTTGTGGCCTGTGAGAATAGTACTCTCTCCCTTTCTATATATGTATATATATATATATATATATGTGTGTGTGTGTGTGTGTGTGTGTGTGTGTGTGTGTGTGTGTGTGTGTGTGTGTGTGTGTGTGTGTGTGTGTGTGTGTGTGTGTGTGTGTGTGTGTGTGTGTGTGTGTGTGTGTGTGTGTGTGTGTGTGTGTGTGTGTGTGTGTGTGTGTGTGTATTGTTGAGCATATGGACGAGGACAACGAAGACCACATTGAATGTGCTCGCCGCCCCGGGTTAGAAAGAGAGAAGAGGACGAGGTGAAAATCGCGAACTAGTCGGCCGCTCCTGAGCTCACCCTCACGACGTAATAAACAGCCCCTTTCAACCTTGACGGCCTCCTTTTAGCGTAACAGAGTGGTGGAGGTGCTGGGTACGCTTTGACAACGACGGAACCATCACTGCTGCAACTTCGTCGAAGCCGTCGACTTGCCGGTCTCCCACACCATATGCCGCGACTTCCTTCGACATGTCCGAAGAAGGAGACGCTCCCAGGACAGCACGTACCTTGCGGCCCCCTGCAAAATACTATCGAGTCCCACCACCCTTCGGAGGAAAAGCGGGAGAAGATGTCGACGCTTGGCTCACCAAGTACAAGCGTGTGAGCAAGTCCAACGGGTGGGATTCAGCCGCTCAACTAACCAACGTGGTGTTCTCCCCGACTGAAACCGCACTCGTCTAGTACGGGAACCACGAAGACGCGCTTACAACGTGGGACCTCAAGTCGTGTTTCGGGGACTCAGTCGCTAATAAGAAGCGCGCTGAGCAAACACTGTCGCAACGGGCGCAGCTGCCAGGTGAGACGTGCACCACATATATCGAAGTAGTGTTAAGGCTGTGCAAGGTGGTCTGCGCTAGTATGTCGGAAGAAGACAAAGTCTGCCATTTGCTAAAAGGAGTCGCTGAGGACGTGTACAATTTTCTAATTGGAAAAGAAAACCTCAGTTCGGTGTCCGACGTGATTCGGCATTGCAGATCTTTTCAACGCTCAAGATGTGTCCGATTACGCCAAAGTTTGGTCGTCTGGCAAACGTTACGACTGCTGCCAGTGTGGACAGGAGTCCTTGCCTCGACCTCACTTCGACCATTCGACAGATTGTCCGCGAGGAACGTTCCCGCCAAGAAGTGTCGCGTTCAACAGCTAACCACCATGAGTTGTACACGCCAAGTGAGGCTATTACGGCGCCCCCTTCGACCTCGTGGCAACCGACGATGAGCGCAGAGACTGTGGAATACAGCCCAGCCACACAGTCAAGGACGGCAACACGATTTCCAGCTTCGCGATATGACCGATGCCCCCTCGACGCCCGACGTATCGTTATGACATACCCGACGAGTCTAGTCGATATACCGAAGAAAATGATGGCGCTCGATTCATTGAAGAGCAACCTAGGTTGCGACCTCTGCCAGGGTGCTACTCCTGCGGTGTTCCGGGTCATATTTCGCGGTTTTACAACCGTCGTGTGGCTCCTCGGTATGACAAACCATCAGAATTTTCACGACCCTCCGCACGGCCTCACGGTGTCCCGCGGCCAGCACACATACCACCTGGCGATAATTATTGGTCAAGTAGCTTCCGCAACCAGTCCACGGCATCTGGCAGGAGTTTGACGCCTCCGCCGCGACCGCGCGGCCATCGTTCTGCCTCACCGCTGCGTCGCAAAGCAACCCCTTCGCCACCGGAAAACTAGCTCGCGCGGCCGATGGGGGTGAGGTCGCTGGAGATGTGCTACCGACAGAAATACCTCCTGTGTGGATGCTTAAAAACAAAGTGCATGTTTTTTTGTTTTTGTTTTTTTTACGACGTGCCTGTGATGGTTCTCGAGCACACAGGGGCGACAATTTCTGTGATGAATGCTTCCTTTAAAGACGTGTAAGGGCGAAAAGTTGTTTTTAAGTGGCACGACACTTCGAAGCTTTGTGGTGTAAGTGGAGAGCCGTTGAGTCCTATTGGTGTGCGCAGCGGTAATGTGCATTGGGAGTCCATATTACCATCACAGAGTTTGCGGTTATTCCTCGATCGACTCACGACGTCATTCTGGGCATGGACTTTCTGCGGGAGTGTGGTGCCACTGTAGACTGCCGCACAGGAAAAGTATTTGTGAGTGGTCGGATGCCGTCAGGACTCGTGGAAACCCCTCTGAATGACGACGAAACTACATTGTGTGTCTGTGGGGACACTCTCATACCTGCGTCATCTACCGTACGTGTGCCCGTTTTCTGTCGTGGCGCCTGTTCCGACAGCTTCGATGCAAGCGTAGAACCGATGCACATTAACTGTGCGAAGAACGCGTTGGTTCCCCATTGTGTGGTGTCCATCAGTGGCGGACGCACTGGCCTATGGACTGCAAACTGCTCTTCAGAGCACGTGATACTACCGGACGGTTTGAAATTAGCCTTGGTCAGCAGAGGACACGCGTCCTTATCGGTGGACGAACTTACAGACGCGCCGGAAGAACCTGGTTTTCACAGTTCGTACACGGCACTTATGTCATTGATAAGTAAGTCACTTAGCACAAGTGAGCGCCCAGCTTTAATGGGTGTGCTTTCGAAGCACGTTTCCGTATTCGACCTTGCGCAGAACGACAAAACGGCCCCTGCGTCTGGAACACGCCATACCATCAACACTGGCTTGGCAAGTCCGATTCGGCAACAGCCATATCGTGTTTCCCAACCAGAGCTCCAGATTATCAACGATCAAGTGCAAGAAATGATGAAAAACGGAGTGATACAAGAGTCAGCCAGTCCGTGGGCAGCACCAGTGATTCTCGTTAAAAAGAAAGATGGATCTTGGAGAGTTTGCTTTGACTATCGCCGAATGAATGCTGTAACTAAAAAGGACGTATACGCATTGCCACTTATTGATGACGCAATAGACTGCTTACATTCGGCCTCTTATTTTTCCTCCGTAGACTTACGACCCGGCTACTGGCACATTCCGATGCATCCTGAGGGCAAGGAAAAGAGTGCCTTTGTAACCCTTGATGGGCACTTTGAATTTAATGTGATGCCATTTGGACTGTGCAACGCTCCGACAACGTTCGAGAGATTCATGGACACCGTTCTGCGCGGCTTGATGTGGAACATCTGCATGTGCTACCTCGACGAGGTCGTCATCTTTGCCCGAGCATTCAGCGAGCACAACTAGCGTCTGGATATTGTTTTGAACTGCATTCGGAACGCTGGCCTAGTTTTAAACTCGAAGATATGCCACTTCGGAGACCGGCAAACCCTCGTGCTTGGGCACCTCGTTGATAAGGATGGCATCCGCCCTGATCCCCAGAAGACAGCAGCCGTCGAGGCGTTCAGTGCTCTGTCAAAGAGCTCCGTAGTTTTCTGGGGTTTTGCTCGTACTTCCGCCACTTTATACTGATGTGATTGGGGGTCTGCCCATAGGACCGAGGAGCGGCCTGGCCTAAGTCGAGATCAGGAGCCGGAGCTGATAACAGGAACGTTGATTTTACATGACGATTTGATAGTGTGTCGTAGCGTCGTCTAGCGACGCTGCGTCGCATCGAAGTAGCCTCGACGTGGCTTGTCGAAGCCTCGTGGTAGCTTATGGACGCCTTTCGTAGCATGCTTGGAGCGTCTCGATAAAGCCTGGGCCTTCCCACGATTCCCTGCTGGAGGAAACAATCAAGTTCAAGACAGTCCAATCAAACACGTTGTGTTCATCTCCGCCCACCAAAGGAACAATAAGCACCGCCTCCTTCGCACTCCCGGAAAAAGAGAGGTGGTGCACCTGGACGACGGACCATACGGCTGCGTTCTCAGGTGTGCTGTCAGGTACAGTCGTTCCTTGCCTCGATAACGCCGTCGGCGCAGCGGACGGCCAGCTCCTAGTCAGGTCACCATGCCACAAAGGAACCATACACACAGCGGATCACTGCGGCGAATATACCTGAAAACTGGCCGTGATGTCAGGTGTGTTGACAGTTGCAAGTCTTTCCTTGCCTCGATGCGTCGCCGGTGCAGGTGACGGCCAGCTGCCGGCCGGGTCACGAAGTCGCAGACACAGCATAGTATGGGAAAGGTGCCCGATGAGGAATGTCCGGTGCTCGGCTAATTGTCCAGTGCATCTCGCAGAAGGCCGAACAAAGCAGTGCACAAGTGACTGCCTCCTCCGAGCAGCCTGGACTGCAAATAGTTCATCTTCAGGCTATAAAGGCGTCAAAGTCAGCCAAGCGTGTCCAAGCCGATTGAAGAGGGAACTGGCAGCCTTGAAGGATTCAGGACACAAGTGCAGTGTTGTCGCCGCATCTGCTGCGTTTCGGGGAACCTTGAGGTCGAAGAATGCAGGGCCGATGCCGGCAGACCATTCGGACGATCCAGCGGCGCCAAGCCGTGAAGTCCGATCATAACAATACAGAAAATTTGCCGACGTCGCGTATCCGCTGACATGCCTGTTACGAAAGGACATTCCCTTTGAGTGGTTTCCGGAGTGCGATTCTTCGTTTCGGCAATTGAAGTTCCAGCTGACGTCAAGACAGCTGTCCTTCAGCACTTCAATCCTTCTGCTCCGAGAGAACTTCATACGGATGCCAGCGGTATAGGCATTGGTGCCGTCCTAGTCCAACGTTACCGTGAGCGAGAACACGTCATCGCATACGCAAGTCGCTCACTAAGCAGACCCGAACAGAATTACACCGCGTACGGAACAAGAATACCTGGCAGTAATATTTGCAATTCAGCGGTTTCGTTGTTACCTGTATGGGCGGCCATTCACAGTAGTCACTGACCACCACTCTTTCTGTTGGCTTGTCAATCTTCGTGATCCTTGTGGCCGCCTTGCGCGCGCTGGGCACTTCGGGTGCAAGAATGCAGCTTTACCGTCTCTTATAAGAGCGGTCGACGACATGCCGATGCGGACTGCCTTTCACGCATGCCACTTAGCACAACGGACTGTGACGCCGATGACCTTGACCACTTTGTAGCTTCTCAATCGGCTAATTTTCCAGACTTCCACAGTTTCAAACTAGAACAGCGAAACGACGCCAAACTAGCGCCGCTCTTCGCCACTGCATCCACCCCTACTACACCACGCCATTTCTGTGTGCGTGATGGACTGCTATACAAGAAGAACCTTTCCAGCAGTGGCGCACGTTTTCTGCTGGTGGTGCCAGAGAGCCTTCGAACGTCGATTATGACTGCTATGCACGACGACCCTACGTCTGGACATTTAGGTTCTGCGCGGACGCTTCATCGGACTAAGCAACGCTTCTATTGACCTTGTATTCAAAAGTCTGTTGAGATGTATGTGGTCAGCTGCATGCAGTGCCACCTGCCACAAGCGTCATCTACAGCTCCAGCTGGTCTTTTGCAGCCGATGCCAACTCCAAGCGCACCTTTCCAGCAAGTGGGCATTGACAATTCCTGGGCCGCTTTCGAAAATCAGCACACGGCAACCGATGGATAATTGTTTGCGTCGACTACCTCACACGCTACTGCGAGACCGCAACCGCCAGTGACGTCTCATTGTTCTCGCTACAACACGTCATCCTCCGGCATGGCCCACCTCGCGTGATCATCAGTGACCGTGGACAACAATTCACAGCGGATGTCGTGGACGAGCTCCTTCGTTTGTGTGAATCCCGCTTGCGTCACTCGACCCCCTACCATCCACAAGCGAATGGGCTTACGGAGCGTACCAACCGGACAATTGTCAACATGGTGTCTATGTATGTTTCATCCGACCACAAGAACTGGGATGACGTACTGCCTTTCACTGCGTACGCATTCAACACCGCGAAGCACGAGACTACAGGTCATAGCCCTTTCTTCTTGCTGTACGCACGTTCGCCGCGGCACACAATCGACACAGTCTCCCCTTTCAGTGATCACGAAAACGTCACTGTCGCCGAGACCCTCTGCCCTGCCGAAGAGGCGAGTCGCATAGCTCGGTTACGCACCTTGGCATCGCAGGACAGAGCGAAAGCACGCTACGACATTCACCACCGACCTGTAACCTATGGCCGTGGTGATTTAGTGCGGTTGTCGACTCCTACACGCAAACGCGGCTTGTGCCAAAAGTTTTTGGCCACTTGCGATGGACTACTTGTTATAGTCAATAGACTCACAGAGGTCACCTACTCGCCTCACGGCGAGTGGTCGAAGATCTGCCAGGACCGAAGTTGTCCATGTCGCCCGCCTGAAATTATTGACGCCGAGACAAATCGACTGACTCGTCCGGCGGCCTTCGTCTGAGAGGAGAGGAATGTTGTGCATATGGACGAGGACAACGAAGACCACAGTGAACGTGCTTGCCGCTCCAGGTTAGAAAGAGAGAAGAGGACGAGGGGAAGATCACCAACTAGGCGGCCGCTCCTGAGCTCACCTCCACGACGTAATAAACAGCCCATTTCAACCTTGACGGTCTCCCTCAAGCGTAAGTATATATATATATATATATATATATATATATATATATAGGTAATGGGTATAATACAACGGAGGCGTTGTCAACAGTGATATAAATATTTATTTCCCAACAGTTTCGGGAGGCCCCCTCACGAAACTGTTGGGAAATAAATATATCACTGTTGACAACGCCTCCGTTGTATTATACCCATTACTCGAGAAGAACTGGCCCACTGAACTATATATATATATATATATATATATACATACATCGCATTATGCGGGCCTTCCCTGCAAAGAAGGGAGACTTCAAGTCCTGGCAGTACGTTCAGAGTGCCAAGCATCAATCGCCATGACGCGGGTTCGCACTGATGTCGATGATTTCATATGGCATCAGTCCCTGCAGCAGCACCGAAACAGACTACCTGTTGAGACGGTTCATGTTGCCGTTCGGGACAGCAGCAGCAAAAATGACGGTGTGAGACTTCGCGGCGCTCTTTCATACGGTGCGCTCGAGAATGAAGAGCCCTGGTTCACTTTTCGCCTCAATACAAGTTCGAAATCGACGTATGAAGGCCCCTTGCCTGTCAGTGACTAAACATCATTGTCCCCGGGGCTCGTCCGTTACCTGGACGCTGTCGCCCCTGACGTACGAGGTGATCCACGTCCATCGCCGACACACACAGTCACGGGGTGAACATATCATTGCGCACAAAAATTGGGGGATCCTTAAGATTCGCCTTTAAAAGTTGAACGCGATAGCGAAATCCGGCCCCTAGTGCGCACTTCAACCACTAAGTGCATGCCTATTAATGTGTGCTGTTACACACACACGCACGCGCACACAGACACACGCACGCGGGCGCGACGGGGTCAGGCCAGGGAAGCGGAGGTCAAACGCCAACAATGCCATGAAGATGCCTTGATGAGAGCCAGGGAAGCTGAAATGAAGCGTCGTCGCCGTGATATGGAATCCCCAACTACGAGCGCGGGAAGTCGATCACAGGCGTCCACGACGCCAAAATGACGCAGAACTTCGAGCTCGAGAAGCGGAGGCCAAGCGTCTGCGTCGCCAAGACAACCCTGACATGTGAGCGACTTCTCGACACCAATCTTAGAATAACAGAGAGCTGAGCTAGTTGGTAGGTATTCATTCTAACAAGAGAGGGCGTGCAAACACGGCCACCAGAAAGAAGTCAGGACACCACAAACGCTGACTAACAACTGAAGAGACGCACAACGCCTGAAAAGAAAGAATGCACGAAAACTTATCTGCGCATGCCCATGCAACAGGCGAATCTATTAATCCGGCACGCGTGGCGGCCTACGTGGAAGATAACTCAGGCCAGTAAATTCAGATAAGGAACGGTATTTTGTAATTATGCCGGACAGTTTGTTCTCAGAAAAAGCATTAACAGCCATAGAAAAGAATTTTAGGACGGTAAAACCTAAGCCATCGGTAGTTAGGCAATGTGCTGTCGACCTTTTGTTAAGACATAATCTTGAGAGATTAGCTTGTAATGTCAAGAAGGCTAAATCACTTACTTTAGAATTGTTTTTTTTTTTTCAGCCAGAACACATAAGAACGAGATCCCATTTCGAGCAATGGTTTCAGAGCAAGGCACCTGGCAAGTCGCTGTATCTAGTTATTTGCAGAACTGCTTAACCTCTTTGAGTTTTTCAGACCCTTTTCGTATGCGTAATTCTCAGGCGCTAGTTCAGTTCCTCTCAGAGGAGAACCCCGGCTGTTGTAAAGCTTTTAGTATGGATATAGAACACGTTTATTACTCTTTGCCGCATGAGGACTTGTTAAATTGTGTTAATAACGAACAAGCGCACCAGACGGTTTTCACCGACAAATGTGGTGTTTCTACCGGGGCATTTCTAGAAATCCTTTCCATGTATTTAAAGTCCACGCTTGTAGGTTGGAAGGAAGGCGTTTATGTGCAGAAATCAGGGGTATGTATTGGTTCTAAGGTTGCTCCGGTACTTAGTGATTGATACCTTAGCAAGATTGACAATCTTATGGAAGGAGCCTTAGGTAATTCGGTTATTAAGGTTTTTCGTTATGTGGACGATTACTTCATCTTTTGTAGTGGTGAGGACTTTAAAAAGGTGGTAACTTCCGTGAGCGAAAAATTTGAATTAAATGGAGGTGGGCTGAGCTTTACTAAAGAGGTGCCTCAGAATAAGGAATACAATTTCTAGACATTTCCTTAAAGGGCCCGTAAACAGGCTGCGACTTTTTTTTACACCCGCCAAACAAGCTCGCTAATCCGTACAGTAGACCGCGGCGATCACGTTTTCCGAATATTACAGCGCTGCGAGCCGCGCAGACCCTTCATTTCGAAAAACAATTCCCGCGCTTCTTTCCTACACTCTAATCACGGTAACGTTTACGACAGCATAAAAAGACATGTAACTTATAATTTATAAGTTACGTGGCTGTTACAGCAATTTTATCTTTGTGTTTTCTCCATTTCCCTCTCTCATAAAGGTTACATCGACAGCAGCGTGCCAAGTTAAAAGCTAAAGCACCGCGATGAGCATTGTAACCTTTAGATTGTAACTTATAAAAGCGCAATGACTCATCCGTCAGGGGACCTACACTATGGAGTGGAAGTTTATTGATCAATGTGTCACATCGCGATCTGTCTTGTTCAAGGCTGTCCGATCAATTGAACAGCGGATGATATACACTGTTATGAATGGGGGTTGCGTGTCGATAAAAAGCCGGGAGGCTGGCGAGCCGATGTAGCCGATGATCCGACTTATCGCTGAGGAGCAGAGCAAAGAGGCCAAACGTTTATGAAAACGTAACAACGTTTATAGCAGGTATAGCAAGTAATAGCAGGTAATAGCAGGTTATAGCAGGTTATAGCAGGACAGAGCCTGCCAGCACGACCAAGTCGGCTGGGGCCTCTCTCTAACAACGGACCAGGCCGGTCTTAAATAGGGGACCAGTCAATTGTTGACAGGGTGGCTCTTTGGTCCCAGGTGTGGACCGGGAGGCTCCTTGGTCCCAGGAGTGGACCGGGAGGTTCTTTGGTCCCAGCTGTGGACCGGGAGGTTCTTTAGTCCCAGCTGTGGACCGGGAGGTTCTTTGGTCCCAGCTGTGGAGCAGCCTTTCCATCGTCCTCAGGAATGCTGCTTTCCGTAGCTGAGTAGCTTGGAAGAACGACTGGTCGGTTGACGGGACCGGCTGGGCGAAGACGCCGTTTTCCGGGATTGCAGACAAAGCATGCAGGGGTTGATCCCTGCTTCCAGGTGGCAGGAGTTGGACCTTTTCTTGGTCGCAGGGCAAACGCTGACCGCGATGCCGTGGACTTCCAACGAAGTGCAGGTGTTTATTCGCTTCCCCATTCGGTCAGGTGCTCTGGCACAACAACACACAGAACGGGTCTTGACAGCAGAAAAGCAAATCACAGAAGCAGCGATTTTACATTGCGGCATACTGAGGCAAGCGATGGTGGGGTATGAACTAAAACTCGAGTTCAATAAGGTGAGCCCACTTCCAAAACCCGTAATTTATGAAGTGACATAATCTGCACAGACATCGGCAGAAGCACAAGAACGAAAAACTATCGTATGTTGGTCAAATGTTTGTGCTAAACAACCTATTAAGTAGCTCTTCTATCTATTTTGCTTTTAAGCCGCAGAAGTAATTAATTTGCCTCCGGGAAGCTTCGCATATGGCGACAAGATAAAGTACTGTGAGCACACGACAACCGACCAAATTAAACTGACGATGCGATCGAAGAACCATCCCGTGGCGCGAGAAAAATATTTTTCCGAGACTCGCAATACAATTTATTTGAATTTCGCTGTCGTGTTGTCTAGTTTGTTTCTTTTTTTTTTCGCGTTATAATTAACGGATCGTAAAGTGCAGCAAACGTCACGGGACAACATAACACCAAACACGCTTAACCGTCATGAATTCGCCAACACGGGAGAAAAAGATGCCGCTGAGTTCACAAAACAGCGTGGGACGGCCGCTCCAGTCGAGAGGCCGCGTAGAGAGATGTATGAGCTCGCGGTGAGTAACAAATGTGGCGTCCTCGAGGCGCCGCTTCAACTTTATCGAACCAGGGACGGCGTCATCTCTCCTAGGCTTTGCACAGCTTGAGGTGTATGCCGGGAAGAGCATTCAAATGCGAGGCGGTTCGTGCGGTTGTTGAAAGAAGTCGCGTTTGTGCAGTGCTGCTCTTTGTTTCATCGATTTAACCAGGTTTTACGCTCCGCGCTTTGTTGACGTGCGTGGTCTAATCGTGTTGTGTACGTGAGTGGCGTGTAACTAGTGATACAGCACGCAAGCCAGTCATTAACGTGCGAGATCCGCCGCAAATCAGCCACGAGGCATTGCAACGGGCACGTTCAGTGGGCTGCGCGGCCGTTGCGACGAGCTGCATTCCTGATTCTTCGCTTGCCTGAGACTGGCAATTGTCGAGCGGGTTGCATCCGTTGTTACGTTGCCCGAAGACAGTAGTAAATGCGATTTGCAGGTAAGCAATATTCTCTCTTCAGTACGTTATTTGCGTGTGTATATGCACTTATGTCGCGTGTTTACCTGAATTCATGCTCATGCTTACGCTACTGTACGAGATGGGTCGTGTCATACTTTTATGTAATCGTGCCATACTTTTATGTCTTAAATAAATCGTGTCACACTTTTATGTAATGCATTGTTATTGGCAGTATTTGCTCTGCGTTTGACATTACAAGATGAGTGTTTGGGCGTATATTATCAAACATCCCACTAAGATCATTCGTTATCATACACGTTTATGTGAGAAGAGATGAAGGACAGAAGTTTAACCCTTCTTGCTGTCGCCGTCTTGGTACCTTCAACACACTCGATGAAGGCTGCAATCACGGTGTGAAATACTGTAGGCGGCATAAACAAAGTACCCCAGATCAGCTTTGCCCAGACGAGCTCTGCGTGCGCAGTAACTCGCTCCTGTCAATGGCAGTCTGGGCTGTTTGTCATGTGCTTTTCACCGGTACATGATATTTCGTGGCGTCTATACGCAACGTATCGGCTAATTAAACTTTTCGCCATGCTTCAATCTCTGCTGCGGTAGTTTTAGGTGGACGAGTGAGGGTTTAAGGCGGTAATGCGGGCTAGTTGGTTGTGATCACTGGTGTTCATTTCGGTAGCGCAAAGAAAATTAGACACATAAAAAAAAGCCCCCGTAGAGTGATGTAGCGCGTCGCGCCTGTGCAACGGGTTCTTGTGTGTTTCCTTGCAGTAAAGTCAGTTGATGTCTAGCGCCCGTCCTGTCTACGTGTCTTCTCTTGTCTTTAATTGTTTTGCGCTACCGAAGTGAATAAAGCTTTAAGTACCCGAAAGACAATGAAATGGCGTTAAGAGTGAGTTTTAAGTGTAGTTTTAAGTGTCTTAAAGGAAATCACAGCATCCTTCCGTGTGTAGCTGAATGTAGCAAACCCGAGGCACTGAGCCGACCGAAGTAAACATTTAATACACACACACACACAAAAGGACGTTTATGACGTGAAAAAATAAATCGCTAAATCCAGTGCTTTGGCTGAGCACGTTTCAGGGGACACGCAATCGACTGGGGGAAGGCACGTGCTCGCGCTAGAGGAAAATGACTGTCACGACGCCTTCATCTCGAGTCGCTCTTGATACCGACCACGCCGTGTGTGTGCGTGCGTACGTGTTTGTGTGTGTGCGTGCGTACGTGTGTGTGTGCTCGCGCGCGCGTGTGTGTGTGTGTGCTCGCGCGTGCGTGTGTGTGTGCGCGCGCGCGTGTGTGCTCGTGCGCGCGTGTGTGTGCTCGCGCGCGCGCGTGTGTGTGTGTGTGTGTGTGTGTGTGTGTGCGTGTGTGTGTGTGTGTGTGTGTGTGTGCGCGTGTGCTCGCGCGCGCGTGCGTGTGTGTGTGCACGCGCGCACGTGTGTTTGTGTGCGCGCGCGTGCGTGTGCGTGTGTGTGTGCGCGCGTGTGTGTGTGTGCTCGTGCGCGCGTGTGTGTGTGTGCTCGTGCGCGCGCGTGTGTGTGTGCTCGCGCGTGTGTGTGTGCGCTCGCGCGTGCGTGTGTGTGTGCGCGTGTGTGTGTGTGTGTGTGTGTGCGTGCGCGCGCGTGTGTGTGTGTGTGTGTGTGTGTGCGCTCGCGCGCGCGTGCGTGTGTGTGCGTGCGTGTGTATGTGTGTGTGTGTGGTGTGTGTGTGTGTGTGTGTGTGTGCTTTTTGCTTTAGTCGGCTCAGTGCCTCGGGTTTTCAACGTCACCACGTATCAACCCAACCATACGGGCTTCCGTCAGACTCCAAACTTCTGCGTCTTGACCTAACTTGAAACCTTACCACAAATATATGCTAAAGTCATCTTCATTCCATAGTTGCACTCATACAGATCACAATGTACGGCATTCAAAATTCAGATAATTCACGCTCATGCTGACGCTGCTGTAAGAGTTGGGTCGAGTCAGAAAAATAAATTGTCATGCTTTTACGCATTGTTGCCGGCAGTATTTGCTCTGCGTTGCTCGATTGCGTCTAAATGCTTCGCTATCGAAATGGGGCAGCTGAGAATATGTTACGCGATAAGCGATACGCTGTGGCTTAACGATTTTTCAGATAGCACGAATGCCAGCAATCGTGCAACGTAGGAGTTCAAAGGGGGACATGGCCAGTGTGGTTGGTATGTCTTTCGATGTCCTTAGTTCCTTGGCGATAAAAATTTGTTCTCTGGCACTGATATAATTTTTTTTTTGTGTTCTCGTCCTGTTCTAGGGTACAAGCAACGTGTCATTGTGGTTAGAAAAAT
>NC_051177.1:233067030-233209605 GCF_013339695.2 Rhipicephalus sanguineus | reverse complement strand
ATTCCGCCCTCCAGGCGTCACTTCGAGCATGGAGCCTGGCGTCACCGCCATCGAAGATGCGCATGTTCGCTCCAACACAGAACTACAAGACAGGCAACTGACGCAACCCGCGCCCGTGCAACCAACGCAACGCGTTCCAAAAAAGTTGTCCCTGTACACAAATCTGGTGAAAAGCAAAACATTGGAAACTATCGGCCCATTTCATTGAGGTGTGTGTGCTGCAAGCTTCTTGAGCATATAATATCAAAGTCAATCTATAGTTACCTTGAAGACAAGAAGGCTTTCTTTTCTCATCAACACGGTTTTCGACGAAACCTATCCACCGTTACACAATTGGTAGAAACAATTAATGACTTTTCAACTTCACTGAATAACAGAAAACAGATAGACGCTATATGTTTAGATTTCTCAAAGGCCTTTGACCGGGTCGTGCATATGAAATTAATAAATAAGCTAATAGAAATGAATATAAATTATGAAGTACTTGTGTGGATCCGCTCATACCTCACAGGTCGGACACAATACGTCGAAATAAACGGTAGCAAATCCAATCTGTTAAAAGTAACCTCAGGCGTACCACAGGGATCCGTCTTAGTTTATAGTTTATATAAACGACATTGCTCATGACATAGGCGATGACATAACTGTTAGGTTATTCGCAGATGATTGCCTAATATATCGAGAAATTAATAATCATAATGATCAGACATCACTCAAGCGAGCTCTTATAGCAGTAGAAGGTTGGGCCGCTAAATGGGAAATGAAAATCAATGAATCTAAATCAGTCATGCTCAGGCTTATACCAAGCGAAAAAAGCACGTTATTAAAGGTAATTACGAAATGAATTCCACCATTCTCACGGAAGCGGACACCGTAAAATACTTAGGCCTAACAATTGAAAATGACTTAAATTGGAAAAGCACACGTAAATCAGATTTGTACAGCTGCAGAAAAAAAGTTATGGTTCCTTCGCCGCAAACTAAAGCTAGCAACACCATCCGTTAAGCTGCTTGCATATTTGACCTACGTAAGACCAACGCTAGAGTACGCCAGTGCGGTATGGGATCCGTTCCAATCGGGGTTGGCAAATCGCATTGAAAAAATACAGAGAAAAGCCGCTAGGCTAATATTATCCCGGTATTCTCGAAATGACTCCGTTTCTGAAATGCTTCGATTGCTTGAATTGCCTACGCTGGCTCAATAACGCCGGAAACTTGCTAGACTTAAATTTCTTTTTATGTTATCAAAAGGACACTTTAATATTGAAACTAAGCCTTATCTTATTTCCAGGCAAACCAGCAACGTCAGATCAAGCAATCAATTTTTGTTCTTGGTTCCAAAATGCGGTCTTGGTGTGTACGCGTATTCTTTTTTTCCTCGAACGATAAAAGAGTCTAAAAGAACTTGTTTTTGGGCGAGTTGGTGCCTTAGTTTGCTGAACATATCGTAAGTGGCGCGAAGCTAGGAACATGAAAAAGGTCCGGAGGAAAGAGACAGAAGAGCGCCAAACTACCAACTGTTTATTGCCAGCGCAGGCTGAAAAACAGGTAAACTTCCACACATGCGCAGTGGAGTGGGAGAGTTACCCCAAACATGACATCACGTGAGCAGTTCATTAAAGAAGGACAACTCAGACTGAAAGAGAACAATGGATGTGTCACTGACACAAGCGGACCCTTTACTTCTAATATGATACGCCTCTAGTAATTCCCTTGCTGTCTGATCTCTGCTTTTGCCGATAATCCTAGCTTGCGCAAAACGTGGCACACACGAGCATGACCTGACATGCGCGGGAAGGTGCGCACCATCACTCTTACCTATGCTGTTGGCATGCTCCCTGGGGCGGTCGTTGATACACCGACCCGTTTGACCGATGTAGGTCTTGCCACAGCTCAGGGGAATTTCATATACAACCCCTTCGGCACAACGCCTGAATGGTTTTACGTGCCTCTTTTGGCACCCTTGCTCCTTAGCACGAGAGATTCGTCGGCACAAGTGCGCCAGTTTATTCGGAGCGGAAAACACAACAGGGATCGCGAACCTGGCGGCCACCTTCTTGAGGTTGTGGCTCAACTTGTGCAAGTACGGCACCACCTGTGGTTTGACGCGCTCCTGTTCTCTCGAGTGCTCTTCCTGAGTGCTGAAGTTCAGCTTCCGTAGCAGAGATTCGGCAACGGCATACAAGACCGCCCGAGGAAAGCCAGCCTTTTCCAGTCTGCCAATCTGATTACACAGGCTGGTCTGCATCATGTGCGGACACGATCTGCGCAGCGCGGATTGAAGGCAATGCTGAGCAATACTACGTTTTACAGTCTTAGAATGCGCGGAATCAAATGGCAAAAGCTCTTTTTTACTGCGAGGCATGTAAGCACAGCAAACATGATCGCTTTTCACGGCCAGGTTAATGTCTAAAAACTGCAAAGCATTGTCGGTAGGAAGCTCATGAGTGAAGGTTAATCCTTTGGAATTTGCGTTAAAGGCATTTAAAATGAAGTCCACCATTTCATGGTAGGGCACTGGGCACGTCTTATCTAAAACAATTAAAAAATCGTCAACATATCTAAAAACATAAAAAGGATGTGATGAATTAGAAACACATTGTAGTGCCTGGTCAATAAGGGATAAAAAGATGTCACATAAAATAGGTGCTACACTTGACCCGATGCAAATGCCTTTCTTTTGCAAATAAATGTTTGCTTCAAAAGTAACGAAAGTACTCTTGAGGTACGCTTCCAGTACAGACATGAAATTAGTTACCGACATTTCAGCACAAGCAACAAAATTAGCCTCACCGCTTTTTTCAATACATAGCTTAACAGCAGCAAAGAGCTCAGGGTGTGGAACTGAATAAAAAAGATCAGTCACATCGACAGAAAAAAGATACCCTGTGTTCACTTTGCAGCGAAAGAACTCTACAACTTCATCAGAATTTCTTATTAGAAAAGGGTCATTGATGGAAAGGCACTTGAGCGACTTTTGCAGAAACCGACTGACATGCTCTTGCCATGCACCCCGCTCACTAATTATCGTTCGGAAAGGAATGTCCGCCTTATGCGTCTTCGCGCTGAAAAAAGCTATCAAACTATCCGCTTTTGACTTGGAAATCTGCTTAGCCAAACGTTCAGCGCCGACTTCCTCACAGAGTTTGCTAACATTCTTCTTCACTTTTGCCAAGCTCACTTTAACGCTCTTGAAATTCTTATTAATAGCCTGCAAGGCTTTTTCATTAAAGACAGATGTAGGTAAAATCACAAAACCACCCTCTTTGTCCGACTGCATTAACCGTAAATCATTGTCTCTGAAAAACGACACAACACGATTAAAAGCGCGCACATGGTGTCCAGTTGCTGGTCTTGGAGCACATCTCTGAAGACAGTCGACGCCGTCCAGTAAACATCGCTCACGTTGCTCCAACGAAGCTTGGCTTGCAACTCTTCGGTTTAGAGCTAGTAGCTCATGTGCGGAGACGGCCGGCTCAATACCAAACTTAGGGCCTTTGTTGAGAAGACGGTTGACATCTTCAGGTAGGGGCGTATCACACATGACCTTCACTGACCCGAGCTGCACGGTTATCTTGTCATTTAAGCGAAGAGATTTAAGCAGGCTCGTAAGCATGTACTTCCATGTAGCCTCAATTTCAGCATTGATGAGCCTACGTTGTTCCTTCAATTTCTTCAACGCAACCCACTCAGGAAAGTTGGCGTAACAAATGCTTCTCAAGAGTTCATTACACAGCCTCACTTGCCGCCCTAACTCAGAGCGTAAAATCTTGCTCACCCGTTTTACATGTCCCCAAGAAGGCAGGACACAACCGAAGAGGGAGGTGACTTCACGAGGTGGAAATCCTTTCCGTATGCAGAAGCCCAAATATCTTGATTGACAAGTCGAGGCAACTATATTCCACTTGACATTGTGCAGGTCAGGAAGTCCAGAAGAAAGGTTTCCGGGAACAGACAAGCCCGAGCCCACTGTACTAGAAATATACTCGGGCTTGTCTGTTCCCGGAAACCTTTCTTCTGGACTTCCTGACCTGCACAATGTCAAGTGGAATATAGTTGCCTCGACTTGTCAATCAAGATATTTGGGCTTCTGCATACGGAAAGGATTTCCACCTCGTGAAGTCACCTCCCTCTTCGGTTGTGTCCTGCCTTCTTGGGGACATGTAAAACGGGTGAGCAAGATTTTACGCTCTGAGTTAGGGCGGCAAGTGAGGCTGTGTAATGAACTCTTGAGAAGCATTTGTTACGCCAACTTTCCTGAGTGGGTTGCGTTGAAGAAATTGAAGGAACAACGTAGGCTCATCAATGCTGAAATTGAGGCTACATGGAAGTACATGCTTACGAGCCTGCTTAAATCTCTTCGCTTAAATGACAAGATAACCGTGCAGCTCGGGTCAGTGAAGGTCATGTGTGATACGCCCCCTACCTGAAGATGTCAACCGTCTTCTCAACAAAGGCCCTAAGTTTGGTATTGAGCCGGCCGTCTCCGCACATGAGCTACTAGCTCTAAACCGAAGAGTTGCAAGCCAAGCTTCGTTGGAGCAACGTGAGCGATGTTTACTGGACGGCGTCGACTGTCTTCAGAGATGTGCTCCAAGACCAGCAACTGGACACCATGTGCGCGCTTTTAATCGTGTTGTGTCGTTTTTCAGAGACAATGATTTACGGTTAATGCAGTCGGACAAAGAGGGTGGTTTTGTGATTTTACCTACATCTGTCTTTAATGAAAAAGCCTTGCAGGCTATTAATAAGAATTTCAAGAGCGTTAAAGTGAGCTTGGCAAAAGTGAAGAAGAATGTTAGCAAACTCTGTGAGGAAGTCGGCGCTGAACGTTTGGCTAAGCAGATTTCCAAGTCAAAAGCGGATAGTTTGATAGCTTTTTTCAGCGCGAAGACGCATAAGGCGGACATTCCTTTCCGAACGATAATTAGTGAGCGGGGTGCATGGCAAGAGCATGTCAGTCGGTTTCTGCAAAAGTCGCTCAAGTGCCTTTCCATCAATGACCCTTTTCTAATAAGAAATTCTGATGAAGTTGTAGAGTTCTTTCGCTGCAAAGTGAACACAGGGTATCTTTTTTCTGTCGATGTGACTGATCTTTTTTATTCAGTTCCACACCCTGAGCTCTTTGCTGCTGTTAAGCTATGTATTGAAAAAAGCGGTGAGGCTAATTTTGTTGCTTGTGCTGAAATGTCGGTAACTAATTTCATGTCTGTACTGGAAGCGTACCTCAAGAGTACTTTCGTTACTTTTGAAGCAAACATTTATTTGCAAAAGAAAGGCATTTGCATCGGGTCAAGTGTAGCACCTATTTTATGTGACATCTTTTTATCCCTTATTGACCAGGCACTACAATGTGTTTCTAATTCATCACATCCTTTTTATGTTTTTAGATATGTTGACGATTTTTTAATTGTTTTAGATAAGACGTGCCCAGTGCCCTACCATGAAATGGTGGACTTCATTTTAAATGCCTTTAACGCAAATTCCAAAGGATTAACCTTCACTCATGAGCTTCCTACCGACAATGCTTTGCAGTTTTTAGACATTAACCTGGCCGTGAAAAGCGATCATGTTTGCTGTGCTTACATGCCTCGCAGTAAAAAAGAGCTTTTGCCATTTGATTCCGCGCATTCTAAGACTGTAAAACGTAGTATTGCTCAGCATTGCCTTCAATCCGCGCTGCGCAGATCGTGTCCGCACATGATGCAGACCAGCCTGTGTAATCAGATTGGCAGACTGGAAAAGGCTGGCTTTCCTCGGGCGGTCTTGTATGCCGTTGCCGAATCTCTGCTACGGAAGCTGAACTTCAGCACTCAGGAAGAGCACTCGAGAGAACAGGAGCGCGTCAAACCACAGGTGGTGCCGTACTTGCACAAGTTGAGCCACAACCTCAAGAAGGTGGCCGCCAGGTTCGCGATCCCTGTTGTGTTTTCCGCTCCGAATAAACTGGCGCACTTGTGCCGACGAATCTCTCGTGCTAAGGAGCAAGGGTGCCAAAAGAGGCACGTAAAACCATTCAGGCGTTGTGCCGAAGGGGTTGTATATGAAATTCCCCTGAGCTGTGGCAAGACCTACATCGGTCAAACGGGTCGGTGTATCAACGACCGCCCCAGGGAGCATGCCAACAGCATAGGTAAGAGTGATGGTGCGCACCTTCCCGCGCATGTCAGGTCATGCTCGTGTGTGCCACGTTTTGCGCAAGCTAGGATTATCGGCAAAAGCAGAGATCAGACAGCAAGGGAATTACTAGAGGCGTATCATATTAGAAGTAAAGGGTCCGCTTGTGTCAGTGACACATCCATTGTTCTCTTTCAGTCTGAGTTGTCCTTCTTTAATGAACTGCTCACGTGATGTCATGTTTGGGGTAACTCTCCCACTCCACTGCGCATGTGTGGAAGTTTACCTGTTTTTCAGCCTGCGCTGGCAATAAACAGTTGGTAGTTTGGCGCTCTTCTGTCTCTTTCCTCCGGACCTTTTTCATGTTCCTAGCTTCGCGCCACTTACGATATGTTCAGCAAGATAAAAGAGTGGAACGAGTTGCCAGTGTCTGTATTGACATTCATGAGAATTGAAAGTTTTGAAGAGCGAATTAAAAATCTATTACAAAAATGATTATTGCTAGTGTTTACGTACATTGTCATGAGTTCTCATGACGTTCGAAATTCTGTAGATTTCTTGTTTTTTTTTCATATTGCATACTGTAACATCGTCACAATGTCTGTGTATATGTTTTTTTTCTACAGTTTCTTATTGGTTTTTGAAAAATATGTATTTATTTCTACACTTTTGTTATCATTATACTATGTTCTATTTACTGTATTCTGTGTTATCATTAAAATCACTGTACCCACCCTGTTACGGCCATGACGGCCAACAGTATTTGGAAACAATAAAAAAGACCGAGGACACTGAGAAAGGAGATGGAGGCACCGCGCCAGCCCGGCTCCGTCGGCAAGCCCTGGCGCCACAACGGCGTCGAACAGCAAACGCGCGATATGTACGGCGTATACGGCGGCGCCTTCATCACGGAAGCCAATCGAAACGCGCTTCACGAGACTCTAGTGTCTCCTCCAGAAATGCTAGCTCTCCTTTTCTGCTTCTACCTTTCAAAAGGGGTAGAATGGATACCCCGAAGAGAATCACGGTGCCGTGACCTTCTTCTGACTTTTTTTTTTTTTTTTAGAGTCGGCTCGGCGCTCAACGCTCGCTGGCGCGTTCAGGTGAAAAAATGGGCGGCTGTACACATGTTCGTGTTGTCCTTTTCGTTCAGTTTTATGTAGTTCGTCTCCCAATGGCCGTAGTCGTGCTAGGTATTACAATGGCTGGAGAAATATGCTTATATCCTGGAAGTTTTTTTTCTAGGTTAAACTTCTCCAGAACTGCAAAATAATTTTGGCGTTTTGTTATTGCGGGTACTACGCAATGGTGGACACAGAAGACCAATCCGCGCAATACAATCTTATTTTTTCATACCAAGTACACTTTGGTGTAATGAGCTTGAAAGCATACATGAAAAAAGAAAAAAGGAAGACAGCGCTTGGTCCAAACACTAGTGAAACCTCCGTCCTTTTTTTCTTATATTTTTTTTTTCTTCCGTGGCGCGTAGCGCCTGTTGAACCAACCTCCATAGTCGATCACAGCCTTGACGAAACCGAAACTATGACCGTTTCGATGAAACAGAAAACACGATGTTTCAGCCACGTTTCCGGGCACGGGGCTCGACGGCTGTCGTATCTCGCGGCTAAATTCGGGTGCTGCGGCGCAGTACGACGCTGATAAATGAGTTTGGCACAAGAGGGGTGGTGTTACGTTTCGCCCTGGAATTCCTTGTGGCAGACGCCATAGTGCGTGCACCTGTCTGCCAGAATGCTGTCTCCCTGCGTATCAGCGCTTAGACTGAGGCACGGAACGCCGCGTCTTCCTGGAGGGGGCCTATGCCGAGCGAGCCGGGCACGTCGCCGTGGGTGGATTCCCAGCAAAACGACGGAGAATTCGGAGACTCCTTTTTGGCTCGGTGGTTTCAGCGTGAGATGCAACCCTGGAGGGGTTGTCATCAAACCACTGCATTCTTTTACCCTAGCGCAGACATGAAAGTTTGCACGTGCTCAAGTAAGCTGTCTCCATCTTCCCCGAGGTCAGCGACACCTCCCCTCTCTTTTTCCGGACTTCCTCCTCTCTAACGTTCCTGACTGGAGTCGTCCAGTCGTGGCGCGTGAGTTGTGTGGTGCACTGGCGTTTCCCAATTGGACTTGTCAACCTACGAATGTATTGTGTGACTCATTACCTCCTTTCCGGATTGGCGGAAGATACTGTCACCGGTTTTCGCGTGCCTCAGTGTTGACAGACACGGGGCTATAAAAGCCGAAGACTTTTGACGTTATTTCTCTCTTACTTGTAACCGTGTAAATAAACCTACCTTCCTTCTTGTAAGGACGCGCCTCCTGACTGGGAAAGCATCGGCTATGCGGACGGACGGCGGGACCTTAACCGTTTGCGCGACAGCGGCACACATACGTCCCTCTTTCTCGTCCGCAGAAAGAATTTTCTCCCACATCGCCCGTTCCAATTAGCGCAAAGCTAAGTCACTCAAATCTTACTCGTGTCTTCGTAATCTCGAGGAAAATTATTTTACCACGCTTTCGAAGGGCTTTCATGGTTTCTTTGTTGCGCTGCAGGTGAGACGATAGGACGACGCAGGGACACAGGACAGGCCATGCGCAACACCACCTGTCATGTGTCCCTGTATCGTGCTATCGTCCTCGTCTCGTCACCTGCAGCGCAACAAAGAAACGACCACCGACCAGCCCAATTCATCGTTCTGCTAAACGTAACTTCGAAGGGCGAAAGTAGTGTTACAATCGCGTTGAATTTCGATCACATTTTTACGATAGCTAGTTTTCCTCTACTTCAAATGGAAAGAACCTACCAATCAAAATGCCTGATAATTACCTGTTTTTCGACCCGTTGATGAAATCGTGAGATAGTGCACTCATGATGAGTCAGTGGGACATATAAGTCCCACTTTATCCCAGTAAACTACTCGCTTGATTTTGATGAAATTTGTTTTATACTATTTCGTTGCAGTTTATGTCAATATACCGCAGCACCTTTTTATATCAGCACGTCAAAAATATAGGCAAACCTACAAAGGGTCTGCCGCGCAATATTACATGCGTTAAGGACGCCGCTTCCAGTACATGAGAGGCGCATAGTGCTTTTTTTTTTTTCCAGAAGCAGCTTCGAGAAATATTGTGCCTTTGCGGTAGAACACCTGCTTGCCAAGCAGACGGTCTACGTTCGATTCGCACTCGAACCCGAAGATTTTTATTTATTTTATTTGCATCTTTCTCGATTTTCGGTCACGGACAACATGACCATCTATCGCTCAGAGCCAACAACGGCGACACAGGAATTTCTGCGAAACGAGCTCTTTAACGCTATCGCGTAAACATGTAGCCGCACGTTGCAGGTCTCATCTGTTGGCGCAGTCTAACTGGCGGAGCTATCACATCACTGCAAACAATGCGAAATATGGAGCTCCTAGATTCCCACGGTGCGCGGGATCTGCCGGATGCTTTTATTGGTTTGCTCCAAGAAATAGTTGGCAGTCAGCGCGCGTCCTCATCCCGCGCTTGCGCTGTTCATTCCTTCTTTGAAACATGCACCAACTACTCTGCCAACTAACTGCAGTTTGTTACACGATGCAGCTACAATTCCGCTGTCATTAAAATGTCCAGAATACATAGCAATGAGAGGCGCGCTAGAGATGCGAAACTTCCTTTCGGGAATTCAGCAATCGCTTATATGGTCGGATAAACGTTAATCTTGAAACGAGCAATAGTGGCTAAGTAAGTGGCAGGCATACCTTGTGGATGGCTGTTCCCCAGAAATCATTTGCAAACAGCCTGCCAATGGGCGTCGATGGCCGAAGGTCCCGGTTGTCCCGAATAGCCGATGCGTCGTCGAAGACAAATCCACAGCCGAGTGCGTTTACGTAGCACAGCCAGGAGAGTGCGCATACGACCACGTACCAGCGCCAGCCGACGCGCTGGCCGCCAGACAACCGCCATGACAGCTCGCGGCCTGCACCGGATGGCGCCTGCAAACAACGGGCCATCAGCCTGAGAATACACCTCGGCGCGCAAAGGGTTTACAGCATTTGAGTGAAATTAATTGCAGCGTTAATCGTTCCATGCTGTTCGAACGCACCATAAAACTTGGCGAAAAAGAGAAGAGGGACAAGCAAGGGGAGTGCTAAATTTTAGTACAAGGGCCACTGTAGAAGAAATGTCACTGAACCCCATTTACTGTCGGGCTAGTCAGTTAATACCACTGTAAAAGGCCACCAACAACACAGACGCAAAAAGGAAGGATCAGCACAGCGTTGAAGCATTAGTAGAAGGTCCTGCTGCAGAAGAACCGTCACTGGCAGCACTACTTGCTGGGCTAGTCTCAGAACAGACTAGCTCATTCAGTAACCCATGGCGTCCATTTCTGGGACGAGCCGTTAGTTGATGCGAATAACAGAAGTGATATCGATTACCTGCATAATTCTGCTCGGCGTACCATTCTATGACTTATTCTACTGACAATCGGTGCTACGTAACGTGCCTTAAGCTGACTCGCGGCCGCAAAATATACCCACGAAATATTTTTCTGCTGCTGTTGCATATAGATCTCAGGGTAATACAACCAACCGTACAGAGGTGCAGCATGTTCCATCCTCTACGTGCCCATGCCGGTCATGAATTTTCTCAAGCTGAAGAACATGAATACTGTTTATTTTGGCATGTGTACATATACGACAATGCCTCATTCCACCGAGATGAGGCAAAAGGAAAAAGACAAAACTGTTTCCTGGCTAGGCCTACACCTCGGTTCGTGAAAAACGGGAGATACGAAAGAAAAACACTGAAAAAGATCGAGGAGTCCTTCCCCTACACTCTAGAAAGTGGTGAGGGTATCGCAGGAGTAAAACAGAGCGTTGTGTTACTCTCGCAAAGCACGGGATGGAGTGAAATGCACTGCTCACTCTGTATGAAAAGAGAGGGTGAAAGGGGGTTTAGGTTCTCTGAAAGAGTGGAATGCTCACATACTCTTATTGTATGAGAGAGTAAAACGCAGTTTTACCGCTGCTCCTGGTCTATATCGATGTGCCGGCCTACCACGACCGACGACCACTCATCATGAAGTGCACATATATGCAGCAAACAGCACTGCATTTGCTAGTTGCGGCGCTGGAGACGACTAATGAGAAAAAAGAAATTGGCCGCGTATCTGCGTGCTTCACTGCAAATGTCGTCTAAAGACGAGAGAGGAGGCGCTGCGTGAGATATGGACGCCATCTGGCAATACGTCGGGAAACATGAGTGCTGTGTTGCGGGCTGGTAGTCCCGGCGCAGCAGCAAGCGAAGACCGGCGGTGACCAACGCGACCGGCGGGGACGCCGGCCAGCCCGAACACGCGGTTTGGCGCGAAGCGCCGTAGCAGAAGAAACGTCCGCAATCAACGAGTATACTCCACACACTCTTTTATTTACACGTCGCCTGGGTAACACAGGAATGCCAGAGCGGCGTCCCCTGGCATTTGTACAGTGCAATACTGAACCAAAACCGAAACACAACAATGACCTTGTGCAGAGGGCACGGAGGAAGGCAAGTCCTTTCCTTCCTCCGTGGCAGAGGCCTTTCGTCGGCGTGCATAGCGCCGCATTTTCCTCGCAGTCGCATTTTCAGCGCAGCTTAAGAAACTAGGGTCTTTAGAATTACGTACCTATGTATTTTCTATTAAACGAACACACTACCTAATAATTACCTAGTGATATTGTGCCTCAGTAATGCGTAAAGTTTGCTTTTTGATCGACAATGTACGCAAGTATGAACCTACCCACCAGTTCAAGATGCCTGGGCGTTCGTTGAGTGGTTAAACTTTCGCCGGGCGGCTGAATTCAGTGACAGACAGACAGACAGACAGACAGACCAAAATTTCTGCGTTTAAGTTCCTCAAGAAAGACTATCGTCTTTAAAAGCAATTCCAGCGCTTCCCAGTGCCTTTGAGTGCGCTGGGAGTGCGTATTTTAGTTTGGCGCGCAAGCAGAGCTCATCCGCAGTCGAAGCGGCACTCATGTAACGTGAGTGCCCGCAGCATCGAGCGGCCGCTGCTGGGGTTTGTCAAGCGGCTTATGCCAAGACAAAGCTTGCTGAACCATGACACCGGGCTACGCATTTGTTGGTGTGGAGCTGCTGATTTGTGATTATGACACGTACAAGTATTTTTAGCAACTTATATCCGAGTTTCGGCCGATAACGAACGACGCGGCCGCTAGGCTGGCATGGTCACATTTGACGCACTATAACTTGTTAGCAACAAAAATAATGCAACGTTTTTTTCTGCACAATGGTAGACGACGTCCTTGACTTCAATCAGAGGGATTTTAAAAAAAAAATTAAAAATGGCCTTTTTGAGAAAATCATTTTCAAAGTTCGGCGTTTTTGGTAAATCACTTACGTTTCAGCCCAATTATCAAGTAAAACGGAGCGCGATAAAAGCACGAAAATTATTTTAAACGAGAGTGAAAGTATCAATGTTAATATGTACAGATTTTCATTATCCTCACTTTAACTTGCTTGCAGCAATAAATTCCTGAAATAGAGGTATGTTGTGCGATTTGCCAAGTTTGTGATTTTCTTCTTCAGAAGTGCTTCGACAAACAAGGGAAATAATAGACTAATAAGATTGTATTTCACTTGTTCTTTAAGGGGAATAAATATTGTGACGAAGGAGTGCACCGTTTTTTCCTTAGGTGCGCTCAAACTTCAGAAATCGCGAAATTGGCGGAAAAGCGTTTTTTGCGGCTAAAATTTGTATATTTTTTTTCAGGCGAACAAAATTTTTTTTTCGCAAGACTAACTGCGAAACCATTGTTCTGGGTGTAATGCCTAGGCCTACAGTAAATTTCATCACAATCGGGAATGGTGACCGGGACCTCGTGTTCGATCTTATCTGGACACACCCAGCTACTTCATGCGCAATGAAACTGAGTTGAACCAGAGTCCTTCAATGCTTTTCTGGTCACGAAACTCCTCCGTAACGCTATGGGGTGAGCTTGCTATGTCGCCGCCGCGGCCGCGCGGCGGCGCTAGGAGCGCGCAGGGGGCATTGAGGAGAGCTTTGCTATATAGGGAGAGCTGGGGGCCCGAGGAATCCGGCGGCATCGTCGTTCAGTTTTCCTCGTTGTTTCTTAATTTGTGTGACTGACAGGTGTGAGAAATGTGTGCGAGGACATGGATAGTGTACGTGAGCGACGATACCGAAGACTTGCTGTGTACCGGGTTGTCGCTCCGGCTACAGAGGTACGAGCGGAAAGGTGTCGTTGTTTAGTTTGCCGATGGACGGCGATGAGAGGGATGAATAGAACCGCGACAGGAAGCTGCCGGATTTACCTTCGATGTTGAACAGCTTAGAATGTGCGAGAAACATTTTGACGCCATCGACGTTATTCGAACGGACGACTTCATGGGGAATGGAGAAAATGTGTCTTTGCGACGCGAGAAGGCAAAGTTTCGGGCCGGCGCTGTTTCTTTCGCAGCTTGCTAGTTTCTTAGAATAACAGAGAGCCGAGCTAGTTGGTAAGTATTCATTCTAAAAAGACACGGCGTGCAAACACGGACACAAGGAAGAAGTAACGATACCAGGCGTGTGTGGTGTCGTGACTTCTTTCTTGCGTCCATGTTTGCACGCCCTGTCTTTTTAGAATAGTTGTTTAGGTTCTTTCCACCTTATTAAATATAATGCATTGTTTCCTTGTTTGCCGTTGTTAAAAAAAGCGTTTTTTCCAATTTTTATTGACTGAATGTCAACTAAACTATTTTTTTTTAATTTTTATATTGTACTTCAGAGTTTTCCTTGTTTTTTGCATTAGCTTGCTCCCTCTATGTATTGGTCGTGCAGAGAGTTTCCCCACGCTAGGAAACTGTCGCTCGTAGCTTTCTGCTTTCTGAGCTATTTTTCCAATAACAGTTTATCTGTCTTTCTCTTCCAATCGTACCATTCTTTCTTTGTTTACTGTAAATTAGTGGCTCGACAGTGGGATGTTCTCAAACACGCGCAGTGAAATAAGCAATTATAGCGAAGTATGGACGCAAAGGGCGTTAGTGTTTCCTCAGCTTGACATGTTTGGGTATTTTGCCCCGTGTTACGTTTTCCACGTTCTTAATAATTCGAAAGCACGACAGAGCTCTGCTTGTGAACACATGTGCTCATTTTCTCTAGTTTAGTGAAACGCGGTTTCGTTTCAGTTAATCAAGGCTCCCCTGTGCAGTCTTCATTAAGAAAATCGTTGCATGACGTGGTGCAGACGTAGTCCATATAAGCAGTCAAAGTAACGCACGTTGTGATTTGTGAAAGTGCCACGAGCGCGAAGATTGGAGATACCCGAGTGCCTTTGCGACGCTGGACAATGTAAAGTGCGACACAATTTCGCTTGTGCACTGTCCACGTAACATGAAATTGTCAAAGTTACTCGTAGAAAATGAACAAAACAGGGTTACGAACTCGGAGTTAAGGCTAGGTTAGGTCCTAGAGATCAGCTGGTGTTCACGCGGCACACGGACATTATACCGTGCGAAAGCTTCGTAACTCCCGATTTCAAGTGTTGCCGAAGCTCTGTGAGGTAGGGTGCAGCGGAGAGAAGTTAGCTTTTATAAACTGTAAACACAGGAATGTACAGCTTTTCTTTTTTGTAATGCGGCTGTGTTAAACTCCCGCGGCGTAGACGACCTGATTGTAAATAGCGCGATCGGCGCTGGCGCAACTCCCGCTACGAAACTTCATTTTGCGAGTTGGTGGGTTTGTAAGTCTTGTGCAGTATGACAAGTCTAGGTAAATATCCCGTGCTCCACTGCCTGAGGCAAGGAACCTCGCTGGAACAACATATACAGCTAATATTGCCGCGTCGGCACGACTGCATGCTTCGCAGCCTTGATATTAAAAAAAAGAAAAGACGCGAAAGTAAGTTTTTTACACGCGTGTGCGACTAACACATCCTATGTCAGGTGAAGTATGAATGGTAGTTGAAATATTGTGGTTTGGGGGGGGGGGGGGATGCACCGTTAAACCACTGCCTCCAACCGGCACAGCATTCAGCCATAATTCAGCCGAGCGCAGCGCGCGCGCACGAATGCCCCCGCGTTGACCGCGGCGACCCAAGCGGCCGCCTCTGTCCCTGTATGAAACTGCGGGCGGAGTTTCGTGACCAGAAAAGCATTGAAGGACTCTGGTTGAACCTTTCTACCATCGTTAAAAAGAAGAAGAAGAATCCTTCCTACTACGTGGCCAGACAACTTTACTCATGCGGACAGACAAAGCGACGCGCGGGGCAAAACTGGATTTCCGGGAGATTACTCTATGACCCGTACAACCGGGAGAAACGTTCAAAATCCGGGAGACCTGGCAGGTATGCTTTAAAGGAAGCATTCATCACAGAAACCGTCCGGTAGTATCACGTGCTCTGAAGAGCAGTTTGCAGTCCATAGGCCAGTGCGTCCGCCACTGATGGACACCACACAATGGGGAACCAACGCGTTCTTCGCACAGTTAATGTGCATCGGTTCTACGCTTGCACCGAAGCTGTCGGAACAGGCGCCACGACAGACAACGGGCACACGTACGGTAGATGACGCAGGTATGAGAGTGTCCCCACAGACACACAATGTAGTTTCGTCGTCATTCAGAGGGGTTTCCACGAGTCCTGACGGCATCCGACCACTCACAAATACTTTTCCTGTGCGGCAGTCTACAGTGGCACCACACTCCCGCAGAAAGTCCATGCCCAGAATGACGTCGTGAGTCGATCGAGGAATAACCGCAAACTCTGTGATGGTAATATGGACTCCCAATGCACATTACCGCTGCGCACACCAATAGGACTCAACGGCTCTCCACTTACACCACAAAGCTTCGAAGTGTCGTGCCACTTAAAAACAACTTTTCGCCCTTACACGTCTTTAAAGGAAGCATTCATCACAGAAATTGTCGCCCCTGTGTGCACGAGAACCATCACAGGCACGTCGTAAAACAAAAAACAAAAAAACATGCACTTTGTTTTTAAGCATCCACACAGGAGGTATTTCTGTCGGTAGCACATCTCCAGCGACCTCACCCCCATCGGCCGCGCGAGCTAGTTTTCCGGTGGCGAAGGGGATGCTTTGCGACGCAGCGGTGAGGCAGAACGATGGCCGCGCGGTCGCGGCGGAGGCGTCAAACTCCTGCCAGATGCCGTGGACTGGTTGCGGAAGCTACTTGACCAATAATTATCGCCAGGTGGTATGTGTGCTGGCCGCGGGACACCGTGAGGCCGTGCGGAGGGTCGTGAAAATTCTGATGGTTTGTCATACCGAGGAGCCACACGACGGTTGTAAAACCGCGAAATATGACCCGGAACACCGCAGGAGTAGCACCCTGGCAGAGGTCGCAACCTAGGTTGCTCTTCAATGAATCGAGCGCCATCATTTTCTTCGGTATATCGACTAGACTCGTCGGGTATGTCATAACGATACGTCGGGCGTCGAGGGGGCATCGGTCATATCGCGAAGCTGGAAATCGTGTTGCCGTCCTTGACTGTGTGGCTGGGCTGTATTCCACAGTCTCTGCGCTCATCGTCGGTTGCCACGAGGTCGAAGGGGGCGCCGTAATAGCCTCACTTGGCGTGTACAACTCATGGTGGTTAGCTGTTGAACGCGACACTTCTTGGCGGGAACGTTCCTCGCGGACAATCTGTCGAATGGTCGAAGTGAGGTCGAGGCAAGGACTCCTGTCCACACTGGCAGCAGTCGTAACGTTTGCCAGACGACCAAACTTTGGCGTAATCGGACACATCTTGAGCGTTGAAAAGATCTGCAATGCCGAATCACGTCGGACACCGAACTGAGGTTTTCTTTTCCAATTAGAAAATTGTACACGTCCTCAGCGACTCCTTTTAGCAAATGGCAGACTTTGTCTTCTTCCGACATACTAGCGCAGACCACCTTGCACAGCCTTAACACTACTTCGATATATGTGGTGCACGTCTCACCTGGCAGCTGCGCCCGTTGCGACAGTGTTTGCTCAGCGCGCTTCTTATTAGCGACTGAGTCCCCGAAACACGACTTGAGGTCCCACGTTGTAAGCGCGTCTTCGTGGTTCCCGTACTAGACGAGTGCGGTTTCAGTCGGGGAGAACACCACGTTGGTTAGTTGAGCGGCTGAATCCCACCCGTTGGACTTGCTCACACGCTTGTACTTGGTGAGCCAAGCGTCGACATCTTCTCCCGCTTTTCCTCCGAAGGGTGGTGGGACTCGATAGTATTGCAGGGGGCCGCAAGGTACGTGTTCTCCTGGGAGCGTCTCCTTCTTCGAACATGTCGAAGGAAGTCGCGGCAGATGGTGTGGGAGACATGCAAGTCGACGGCTTCGACGAAGTTGCAGCAGTGATGGTTCCGTCGTTGTCAAAGCGTACCCAGCACCTCCACCACTCTGTTACGCTAAAAGGAGGCCGTCAAGGTTGAAAGCGGCTGTTTATTACGTCGTGAGGGTGAGCTCAGGAGCGGCCGACTAGTTGGCGATTTTCACCTCGTCCTCGTCCTCTTCTCTCTTTCTAACCCGGGGCGGCGAGCACGTTCACTATGGTCTTCGTTGTCCTCGTCCATATGCGCAACAATATAATAATACGGGAGCGCCTGGAGTATACAATAACAAAAATTCTGCTGACTACTAAGTGAAAGAGCGAAATTGAGCTTGCATTATAATAACGTAAATTATTATGAGCCATCTTAAATGTGTTAGCAAAGGCACTCGAGAAACATTCTGACACTAAATGCTCCGTTTATCTCACGAGCATCCCAAGGAGCCGTTTTACGCTATTTTCCATAGGCACTGAATTTCATTGTCGCAGCTATTAGGGTTATCCGTCGTGGTGGTTGAGGTGCTCGACTGCTGACCCGAAGATCACGGCGCCTGCATTTCGGTGGAGGGAAAACGCTGGAGTGCTTATATTTAGGTCTTAGAACCCCAGGTGTCAAAATTTTCGGAGCGCTTCATTACAGCGTCTCTGATTATCATATCGTGATTTTGGGAATTAGCTGTTGGAAGTACCACCTGTATGGTGTTTGTATACTTATTCGGTGTGTTTTATACGGAACCGCTTTTCTATGTTGCTTAGATATAGCTGTTTTCCTTGCTTAGGCTTTCCTAAATTCTTTTACTGTTACTAATCACCAGGTAGTCGGAGCTATAAGTAGGAACAGTGTGAATAGCGGCGGTGTCGTGCGGTGCTTTGTGCAACTGTGCAACACGTCTGAAACGTTTCGGGGCTGCACATGTCCTTGGTGACGTAGACCTGCCCGGTGATCCGTTACTGCGCAAATCGTAATACGTTTACGGACAAAGCAGAACTCCCCAGCGGCATTTTCACCATCGTGCATAGGCTTCTTATTGAAGTTCTTGTGATTAGATGGCAACCGTCTAGCTGCTGAGCAAGCAGAGCAGTAGCTCCCTTCAATTACAAAAGCGACAAGCAAAAATCGCTATCAGCGATGTGTGTTGGGTAATAACCTGTCATGTTAAGCAGCTAAAGCAACGCCGTTAAGTTGTTTCGGAATGAAACTAAATACCTTGAGCAAGAAGTGGAAAACTTTTGAGATACTAACAGACTTTTCGTTCAAATGAAGCAAAATTGGTCGTCGTTAATAAATTTTCAATTCAACACTTTTATGCATAGGCGTTTAGTGCTACGTTATATATTTATATAATAAGTTTTCGAATGTATCGAAGTATCTTACGATACAATTGGAATGTATCGTATCGGACACAATCACTGTTGTAGTATCTTGTATCTATCTCAAATACTTCTTGCCTGAGTATCTTGGATCGTATCGCGACACAGCCCTGCACAGAAACTTGGAGCGAAGTGATTGCGAAAGGTGAACGTCCACTGGCTATGTCATAACGATGACAAACGCTGCCCTATTCTCGAAGGAAAGTCAATCGTGCAGCGCGAGAGAGGAAGGATACGTGGCCATTGGGTAAAAGCAGAGGCCGTAAAATGAGATGGAAGATGTGGCGCACCCAGGCGGTGAGGCTAATTACAATTGATTAGCGATTAAGCGATCCAGGGCCCCGCCAAAACCCAAACGGCCAAAAAGCAGAACGATGATGTTTCGACGCAAAGATGTTTTACATATGAGAAAAGGGAAATGTGCGACGAAACAGACTCGATAGGTAGCTTGCCGGCTCAGCGGCCAGCAGATGTCGTCACGCTGGCTCAACAGAAAACTGCACACAAAGTGAGGCAGACGAGCTGCTGGCGTCACACTGCTAGGCAGCGGCATAAACGAGGCCACACACATTTCCCCTTCCTCCCTTTCTTTCTCTCTCTTTTCGTTCTCTTTGACTCTTTTCCTTCTCACTTTCTGTCTTTCCTTATCTCTTTCTGTTCTTTCTATTTCACTCCATCTTTTTCTTTTTTCTGTTTATCTTGCTTACTCTCGGTCTTCCTGCTTTCTCTTTCTTTCTCGCTTTGTTTCTTCCTCTTTATCTCATTCTTTCTCTATGCAGCTATCTCATTATCTGTCTCTTTCTCCTTTTTTATTTATCTCTCTCTCTTTCATCCTCGTTCTTTCTCTCCACCTTTTTTCACTCTGCTTCTCAATTTATTCATCTATTTTCTCTGCTGCATCCATCGTCTCCCCATTTCCCTACTTCTTTCTTCCTCACTTTCATCATTTCTATTCCTTTCTCATTTTTCGTCTTTCTATATATCACTCTTCCCGTATCCCTCTTCCTCACTCCCTCGGTACCTCTCCTCCCTTAGTTTCTTTTGCTCGCCCTTTCTTTCTCTCTCACTTGCTTTCCCTCCCTGTCACACATACGCCCGTGGACTTCTTGATTTTCAGTGGACCAGTGGTGAGCAGTGGAGCTCGTCCTATTTTTTGGTGGCCCATAAGCGCTCGAACTGCGAACGCTCCCCGGAGGATAACCGGGGCGCATTTAACCGCTCCGCTCTTAAAATCTGGCACATCCAACGCACGCTGGGCATCGATGTAACGAGCAGCACAAGTGAGGCGCTGCTCACAACGCACTGCCTGGCTTTGCGATGCATCAGGGCATTCATGCCGTGTCATTACTGAATCGTATGTCTGTCATGCATGTACTGATGTGTAGTCTAGTCCTGGAGGAAGCAGAGGTAAGGACAGGCCGTTACGTCACATTTCTCGGAGCCACATGTGAGGGCTCGCCAGTTTGGGTCCCTCTTCGGTGCGCATGCGCTGCCGTAGTTCTCCGCTTGGAGCGCTGAGGGACGCAACAGCGCAGTGCCAAAGGAGAAGAGCGGCGCCAAGCATTTTCGGAGAAGCCTTCGTGGGCTTCGAAACAAACCGCTAAGCACGGCATGCTGAAGAACTGTAGGCCTCTCACGTCATCAGCGAAACGCAACGACTGAATAAAGGAGCAAGGTGTGGGTGCGGGCTAGTTGGCATCCCATAATGCTAAAACTTTAGCGCAAAACGAGCACAGCGGACAAAGAAACGACGAGGACAAGCGCTAACTTCCAACTATCGTTTTTATTAAAGCAACACACACATATATATACCTGTCACATGTGATTACACAGATATCAGTCAACGCAAAAGGGGGAACCCTAAATAAAAAGCAGCAAAACTACGCAGGACCTACACGTGCGGGTGAATTTAAGTAATCTAGTTCCTTTTTTGTTAGTGCGATGGATGGCTTGCTGATGCAGCTTCCATTAGAAATCGCTGCCGCCTCAACAGTGGCGTAGCCAGACGGGGGCACACCGGGCCCGTGCCCCCCCCCCCCCCCACCGAACTTTTTTTTTTGCTATAGCGTACAGAGCTCAAAATGACACTCGATCCTCACTTCAGATGCCCGACCCCCACTTCATATCAAGGAGGTGCCCTCCCCCCCCCCCCCCCCCCCCCCAAAAAAAAAAAAATTTCTGGCTACGCCCCTGCGCCTCAGTGATGACCCTGGTGCTATCCTTAGGGTGAGATGCCAACACACTTGTACTGCCAAATAAAGGCACGCATTTGCATTCCGCGCAATGAGCCGCCAAGAAACCATCACTGGCTTTTTTCACTTTCTGATTGTGCTCGAGCAATCTCACATTCAGGCATCTGCCTGTCTGTCCGACGTAACTTTGACCACAAGACAAAGGTGAATGAAAATGCCATTTCTCAACTATACCTGGCCGGCTTTGTCCACAACACGCTCATATCGGCGGTCACACAGACGGCGCAAGAGACGGTGGCATGACCAAGGAATCCCAGCAGCCCTTGCGAAGCGCGTCACATCCGCAAGACTTTTTGCTATGCAGCTCGGACGGCGAGCTAAGCTTTTCTTTCTCCGTGGTTCTGGCACACAGGTTTCTTCAAGAAATGTGTCCGCAAATTCTCAAAATTAAAGGCAATGAAATATTGGCTCGCAGCCTTCATAATTATATTTTCAATAGCGGCAGGAATCTTAAGATGACACAGATATTACGGTACTAATTAGAGAAACTAAATTAATTGCGAAGAAGTAAGTGCACACACTACCGATAACTTGTCACGCGATAAAGTATACATCAGTTTTATTTTTACCTTTGTCGGGCGCTCGCTGCTGGAAAACTTAGAAGGTCGCAGTCCAAGCAGCTCTAAAGAGGAGATGGCTTCGCAAAAGCCAGAAATTGGAAGAAGGCTCGAAAGCCCGCTAAGCTACTAATGGCCGAAACGTGCGCTGAAGGAACACACAAACGGCGGCCATTAATCGCCAACGAGAAGAAACAAACACTGCCGCAAATGAAACAAATGCAGCGGCGACAGCTAACAAGGCGCATGGGATGTTGACGCCATTTGTTTCTTTGCCAGCCGCAGCACGACGGACGTCAGAGGGAGCAAAACGGAGAAATCGATGCCCAGTGGAGACGGTCATTCTTCGGTCGGTTAGCACTACTAGGCTGCGGGCAGAGCAAAATGATTGTAGTAATGAACGCGGACACGAAAAAGAATGTCCGTCCTGCAAAGTACTGACCAACGCAGCAGATGACGATTGTCAGCGAAACCTTTGCGTACGGCTCCGGCCAGGGTCATGCCGCGCAAGAGGTGCGTCTTTATGATAAGCAAGCTTCGTCACACACATGAACCGAGGCCAGACACGAGCGAGTAGACGGACAGCCAGTGACTGCAACCACGGACAGGTTGCGGAGATGCCAGTTCCTCAGGGACGACCTTGAGGCTTTCGTGTGGAAACAGGACGACCGGGAAAGCGCTCTCGATAAAGAAAACACGAAATTCTCGAAGAAATGGTGGCTGGACTGGTTGGCGACAGCAACGTAAAAGGCTTAAACTGCGCAAAGAAGACGGCACGGAAAAAGGACCACATACGCACACACAAGCGCAGAACTTCCAAATGCTTTTATTTCGAGGAAAGCAGGTGAATATATACTTCCCCAGAAAAAACGAGAACAATGTACAAGCGCGTTGATAAAGGTGAAAACTGCAACAAGGATGCATGCGCATCACGTACAGGGCAGTGATTTGATGTGTCCGTCTAAGAAGTTAATTTCTTCCCTTGATAGCGATAGCGAGGGAGCGAGCGCTGCTGTCTCCCCGGTTTAGGATAAAATGCGCCTCAACGACTTGTCTTTTTGTTCGGGAATGAGCCTTCGATAAGAATTTCGTCTTAGCGAGAGCTGTTCGCTATCACACCTTTTACAATGTAATGCGAGATTGCTGCCCGTGCCAGTGCGCAAAGATCTGTTGTGTTCCTGTGTTCACTCGTTGAAACATCGAGGACAAAGCTAGGAAGGCTGTTATCAAGCACTTCAAACCGACAGATTTTCAGCCAAAGCTCCAGAGGAAAGAAGCCGTTAAGAGGCTGAAGAAGATGAACCTAGAATCAGTGGCAATGGCGGTCTCCAAAGCTGACCAAGATTTTTTGGAAATTTTTTTCTCAGGGAAGACCCACAAGGTCGATTGCCCACTCTGCGGGATTGTTTCGGAGAGGGACACTTGGCAGAGTGTGGTGAGCTCCTTCCTGAAACAGCTGCTCAACAAGATTGTGGGACATGACCCGTTGGTCATACGTCGATCCGGAGACTTTGCCCAGACACTGGAAAAAGGTCTCCCCCGTGCTACCACGGCTTTTTCCGTGGACTTCGAAGACCCGTTCTATTCTATACCGCACGATGGACTGTTGAAAGCCATCAAAGAAAGTGTTGGAGAGTCTGGTGAGGTAGATTTTCAGAATAGTGCCGCCTTTAGCACAGAACATTTTTTAGAACTGATACAATTTTACTTAAGCTCGACCGCTACCCACCGTGATGGGCAATATTTGCTACAAACATCTGGCATTTCCATTGGTTCTTCGGTTGCTCCTGTGTTACGTGACATTTTTTAGCCTTCTTTGATAGACGTCTTGAAAGTGAACGTTCCAAACACGCGGTTGCACATGTGTTTCGTTATGTAGACGACTTTTTAGTTATTTTAGACCACTCTTCTGACAATGACCTTGACAGTGTTGTCCCTAACGTTTTAAGCGCCTTCTCCTCTGAGGGGAGAGGTTTGACTTTACTCACCAATTGACCAAGGGCAACCATGGACATAAATGTGCATTTTAAAGATGACCACGTTTGCTGGACGTATAATCCAGGAGCAACAAGAGCCTCCTAGCGTACAAGAGCGCCCATTCTAAACTTGTGAAGCGTGGCATAATTATGTCTACCTGTCTTTCGGCCTTACAGAAGTCCTGTGTCCATACAGCGTCTTCGAGTTTCAATCGACAGGTCGAGCGTCTGCTGTATGCTGGTTATCCGCAACACCTGATTTGCAGCACATCCGAGAGCCTGCTTCAACAGCTGAAGACTACAGATAAGCAAGAGAAGCGCTCAGATCAAAAACCACCTTCAGTCATGCCGTATATACATTGTCTGTCCCACAAGGTTAAGAAGCCTGCAGAACGGTATGCAATTTGTGTCGTCTTCTCGGCACCATGCAAACTTCGAAAAGTGTGCCCGCTCCTAACAGGAACGAAACAAGAGTGGGCATGCAAGAACAACCATCCGGTCAAGTTCACCAGTTGTCTCAACGTGTTCAGCGCAAAAAAAGAACGCGAAAACACAAGGAAGGACACGACACAAGCGCTTTTGGTGTTCTTTTTTTGTGCTGAACATGTTGAGTATGTTCCAACTAGCCCAATTTGCCACCTTACTTGAGCTCACCGGTTGTTGTTTCTAACACTATTTATGAGATAGCCCTTTCTTGCGGGCCGTCATACATAGGCCAAACCGGCCGATGTTTCAACGAGGGAGCACAGGAACACAACAGATCTTTGCGCACTGGCACGGGCAGCAATCTCGCATTACATTGTAAAAGGTGTCATAGCAAGAGCTGTTTGCCTCATCTGAATAAGACGAAATTCTTACTGAAGGCTCATACCAGAACAGAAAGAGAAGTCGTTAAGGCGTATTTTATCTCAAAACGGGGAGATAGCTGCGTAAGCTCTTCCTCGCTATCACTATCAAGGAAAGAAATTAACTTCTTAGACGGACACATCAAATCAGTGCCCTGCACGTGATGCGCACGCATCCTTGCTGCGGAAATTCGACCTGTATCAACGCGCTTGTACCTTGTTCTCGTTTTTTTCTGAGGAAGTGTATATTCACCTGCTTTCCTCAAAATAAAATCAGTCGGTAGTTCTGCGCTTGTGTGTGTGTGTATATGTTCCTCTTTCGGTCCCGTCTTCTTTGCGCAGTTTAAGCCTTTTACGTTACCATGAACCGACTAGCCCAACAACACGTATTGCTTGGTGATAGTCCTTGAACATTTTGAAAACAGCGCAAAATACGCACGCACAAAAGAAGATAGACGGTCGCTCCTCAGCGCTGAACACGCAACTAAATTTGATTTGAAAATACAGCACACTTGAATACTGGCAAGCTCTCACCCGTATGGCCACTCCACACATGGAGGCACCGCTCTGAATCCTAAAAACCAACGACAATAGGCACAAAAAACTCCAATCACTGTCACGAGAAACAGTCGCAAAGACTGCTATGGTCCTGAACGAAACACCATTCACGAGCATGCAAGGCAATGGAGGAGGAGCCGCTCACTCATCTTCCTAATGCGAAATTCCTAATGCGAGTTAGAAGCTACGCTGTAGTGCGAAAATTACTTGAGTGTACGGATTTTGAAGCCTTGTTCCACAGTAATGTTCACACTGAATGAGAAAACTTTATTTGCCATATAATGGATGCAATTAGTCAATCAACCCAAGAATACACAGGCCGTCGACACAAGGAACCAATATGTCCTTGGGTGACGCGTGATATTCTGAATGTTATAACGAAAAAAGATACATACTTCACTAGATGGAAACAAAAGAAAAGAAATGAATACTATGAAAATCCGTTTAAACACTTCAGGAACAAATCAGTCGGGATGCTGAGGAAAGCCAAGAAGCAGTGTCGCAATAGTCCAACAGAGCGGCGACATCAAGCAGGGTATGGAAGCTAGTGCGTGAAGTTACGGGAATAGGCGTGAAAAGGCACATTGCTTCCGATAATCCTACAACAAACACCGCTGAAAGCTTCCATAATTTTTTTACCAATGTTGGTAACAACTTTCCTGCTCAAGCAGATGCTCTACATTCTTGTCAAAACAAAATATTTGATGAAGACTTTCAGCGTGCAAGCGTAACCACTGAGGTAAAAAATCCTAAATGCAATAAAGCCGTCATGAAGGCATTACTAGAAAAGTACTGAAGGAAAATGTAGACCTTCTTTCGGAGCCGCGTCATGAATAACCGCCCATAAAATGGAACTTGCCCAAACATCCTAAAGACAGCGGGAGTCGTACCAATGTACAAATCCGGGGATCGAGAAAACCCGAGCAGTTACCGTCCCATCTCGGTGCTCAGCATTGTTAACACGCTTTTTGAAAATGTAATTACGTCCCGTCCCTGCCGCCTTCTAAGCTCAAACGACATAATCTGCCCTGAACAACATGGTTTCATCACAAATAGGTCAACGACCACAGCTGTTTTTACTCTAGCACAGTTCGTCAACTCAGTACTTGACGATAACGAAATTGCCGTCATCGTTTTCGTGGATGTAAAAAAAACATTCGATACTGTTTCGCATATCATACTACTAAATAAATTAGAATCTTATTATGGTTTCACCGAGAAGACACTCGAGTTATTTTCTAGTTATCTGGCAGATAGAAAACAATGCGTTGTGTTTGATCGTATATCTTCAGGATTTAGAAAAATACCACGTGAATAGCCCAGGGAACCGTGCTTGGTGTTGTTTTCGCCATACATAAACGACCTACCGTCTGCCCTTTCACGCAAAACCATAATGTACGCTGATGACACCGCACTGCCGCTTTTCCCTGGTAACTCTCTGTGAGAAGAAATCACGGCGGCACACATTTCCGCATGGTTCGCCCGCAACAAGCACGCATTAAATATAGCCAAATATGTCATATTTCACTCCTGAAGAAAAAACCTACATTATACTCATCTGAACTTAGAAATTAACAACGCGCCCATTGAGCGCGTTTCCGCGTTTAAGTATTTAGGGGTTCTAATAGATGAGAACCTGAACTGGAAGGATGAGGTCAATTACATATCCAAAAAGCTCGCTCTCGCTTGCTTCACGCTCATTAAATTAAGCCAAATGTTACTTTCCATATAACGTGCTTCGATCATTATACTTCTCTATATTTCACTCTCAGCTCAGTTATTGTAGCGAGATACGGGGCTTTACTTACCTCACGTATGCCGCAGCGGTCATACGATTGAGATTAGGATTTCTTACGTCATCGTCCTCTTCTTGCCCAAGCTCAGATTTGTTTTCATCTACTCGGATACTGCCCTTCACGTCTCAGCGAAATTATAAAACCGCGCTGTTGATAAATTCTATCATTAACAGCAACTTTCAACTACCTGCGAGTAAGTTTTCTACACCGACCCGTAACACAGGGCACGCAGGCAAGGGCAACTTCAACCTTCCTACTTGCATACGAATGTATGTGGCGAACGGTTAACACAATTCACTGGTGCTAAAATCTGGAACAATTCCACTTGAAATTAAACTTGCCCGCAACTTTAAATTCACTCGTAAAATGCATTTTGTAAATCATTCATGTTCGTAACCAAAGTTAAGCTCACGTCCACACTTTTTGACGACTCACCTGGCATATTTTTTTTCTTTGTTTCTTTTTGTTTCTAGTTCCGATGTCAGTTCGACTGTTTTCATTCTTCAACGCAGTTAATTTCGTGCACAAATTGTGCCAATTATTTTGTGGCATCACTATCTTCTGTATTGTTACAATGTATGTCTTTAGTTGTTCTTTATTACTTGTGTACTTAAAATATTCGCAGCAATTTAGCATTTATTGTCACGTGTATTTAATTAGATAAAATATACCTTAAGTGCTACCCTGTCATTGAATTTCGCTATAGATTCATAATTATATTAACTGCACCTCTGCTCCTGACATGTAATAAAATACTCATGTAACAGATTGGACCACTAACTAGCCACACAGGTTAATGGTCCAAATACTTTTGTAGCCATTTTTTTGTATTAGGTTGATTGAATAAACACTGATTGAATTGTAGCGGCATCATCATCATCGCTCACGATCATCATCATCGTTTTACCATTTACGCGCCGCGCCTCTCGCGCAGCTGATGCTCGGAGCTCGAGGCGCGAGGAGTAGAACGAGCTCACGCTCCTGGCTGTCAGGCCGCTTGCAGCCGCTGTCGCAAGGTCGGTCGTCTCTCGAATAAAGTGGCGAGATTTCGGCACGGCCACGTCGGCCACCTTGACGTCTCTCTCTCTCTCGCTACAGAATGATTGAAATGCGCCAATGATTTCTCTAGTAGCCCAAAAATATCTCTGTAAGTAGCTGAAGAAACCCCTAAGCATAACACATTTTAGAGGTTACAGTCGTTTTCATAAAATAAAGGGCAACAGCGTAACCTCTTTATTATCAACATTTACAAGAGCTACAATGCAACGTGTAATCTATTAATTACAATGTACCTTATATTCCATTAGTTACGAAGTAAAGTATAAATGTGATTGTGTGCACCTATAGCAGAGGTTAGCTTCGACGGTACCGAACAAGGTGCGGGCTGTCTTAATTTTCTCAAGTTTACGCATTAGGTTTCCGCGTTATCGTTCACAGCAGTCAGCAGTGCCCTTTGTCGCCATTCAGAAGCCGTGCTCTCGAAATAACCTTTGCGCTGCTGGGCACGAACTTAGGAACAGCGGCCGTATTCGCTCGTGCGCTGCTCAATGAAAGAACGCTCGGGTATATTTAAGCGGTCGCAGTTAAACAAGGAGCTGCGTTGTTTTAAAACAAGCATCGATGTTTTAAAAGGCCGCTAATTCCTATCACACGAACGGGGGTAAAAAAGAGCAGCCCGTTTCAACCGGCCCAAGAAAAGTCAGCAGGCGTCTGCAGGCGAGTGTCCTGCGTCAGCTGCACGCTCGCGTCGCCGCTAATTACCCAGTTCGCCGTGCTATGCAAATGCAGCCACCCTCCCAGTTCTGACGTCGTTCAAATGTCGATCCATAGCGGCCAGAGTTTGCCACCACGCTGCTGCAGTGTGACGCACCCGAACCTGTGCACATGTAAACTTGGCTCGTTTGAGTTCAAGTGGCTACTTCTCGTTGTTGGTGATCAGGGTGTTCGCCTTTCCATCCTATGGACACCGCAGTATGTCTTATTCGCAGTGCCAAATAAGCGCCATCGTGGCTAAAGAGCCATTTACCGGGCGAACAAACTAAGCGGCGAATCAAATCCGAATGAGATAAATAAAGTATCTGAAAGCGTCACACATATTCCGATAGGCACGATTACCCTTTTGCGGTTATTAGCTACTCAAATTTCCAAGAGTTTCCGGAATACGCCGAGCTTGAAAACCATACGCTATACTCAACACAGAGTACAGCAGCGGAAGGCATACCAGGCTGCTCTCGAGGCTTGCCGGTGCGGCTGTCAGCGCTCATTGCACGTCACTCCAATGTGGTATGACGTCACCAAAACGCTTCATACACAGTGACGTCGGTGTGAGTCGCCCTAGCGATGGGTTTAGATAACGAGCATTGATGCACACTTTGATAGCGAATTAAAACATATATTCTAAACGTTTGCTGCGTGGTGTCGTCTTTGCGTACAGAGGAAGCATGCATCAGGTTTTTCATAGCCTCAAAATTTGGTGCATGAACAGCACACAGTGTCAGCCTGGCGGCAAGATTTTCTCGGGCTAAGCGTGAGCACGTTGAAGTGAATCTTGATATCGACGAAGCAAGTTGTGTTTGCAGGTACAGCTTCTGTCATCTCACCACACTGGTACACCGTAATGAGTTACGTATCGAGGGGGATACAATGTGAGGTAATTACCGCAGTCCCAATTAACTAAGATTGGATAATTAAGTTTCTACTGAAGGCAGTAAGCGGGTTCCACTTGGCAGAACTATCCATGCTCCTGGATGTGCGGTTGCGACAGCACGATCACGCATGCAAGACAGTGAAGCACCACGCTGCAGCAGTTGCGTTCAGGCAAAGCTGCCCCTTCTGCTGCTGCCGGCGATATCAAGGAATCACATCAACGAATGCTGCTCCATGCAAACATGCCCGCTTAGTACAGCCAGTGAAATGTTCATTATTACATCTTAGTTACCTGCGCGGCTGGCAGCGATAATTACCATCTCACTGACCCCAGAACTTATTTGGAAAGGTGGCCTTCACGTGCCTCCCAGTGCCTAATTTTGAGAAAATTATAAACCTTAATTTCCAGCTGGTATGGATTTATAAAACAAATTTGCGAATGTGTCGAAGCATCTTAAGATACAATAGCAAATTCTAAAGAATTTCCACTTGGGCTTCTTGTTTCATCGGGACGGTGGTGTTGCGCATGTGCGAAATGACCAAACCATTTGCTAGAGCAAGTAAAGCACGGATCAGGAAACGTGTAAGCTTTTGTTGCAGAGCGCACCGAAGGCACTGTACACCGGACAGCTTGAAGCGCTTTTATGTTGCACAAACTGGTCGTTCTATCAACGACCGACTTCGTGAACAAGAGGTTGGCTGGCACTTCACTGCAACAAGTGCGGCTGTGCGTCAAACCAGCACATAACCTCAGCGAGGAGCAAGGATTTAATGAGCCGCCTCATTATCGAAGTCTCAATGACCGCGTCCACCTCCTTATCTAAGGAGCTTATCTGAGTGACACGGCACGTGTACAGTCATGCCTCCTTGTCATCATTTTGCACCGCCGTCATGCGCACTGTTGTTGGTACATCACCACGTGTACGGTCACGCTTTCGTGATTTGAATTTGCACCGCTGTCATACGCTTTTTGTTCAAAAGTTCACTGCTGCAATGCGCAATGATGTCGTGCAAATGTACAAAAGGGTCCCTTTACTCTCGTCAGTAAACTGTTCATAGTTTGCGCTCTGTGTGTGTAATAGCGTTCCTTCCTTTGTCCCGTCCCCTACACAACACTACTCGTCATACAATTGGAAAGTGTCGCACTGCATACATTAATTGCGGTAGTATCTTGGATCTCTATCTCAGGTACTTCTTGCCCGAGTATCTTGTATCGTATCGCGATACAATTTTAAAGTATGTTTGCCCAGCCCTGGACTGTGTGTGTGTGGCAACAACATGCATTTGGTCCCGCCGTCATGAAGAGCGCCAGCATATATTTAAGCGTGGGCTAGATATAGATCAGGCACCCTATATTATATATCTTATGAGACGACGTCCAGTATGGTAATCGAAAGGTTATACTTTTATGTCGTCGCGTGGATATATATATGTATGTATGTATATATGGTGCGTGTGAGTGCGTGTGTGATATTATCGGACAACGGTGCATTGTATTGTACTTTCCGACTACAACGGCACGTGTAAGGCGTTGCGTGTTTGTAGCCCTTCCCGGATATTGCGACTTCCTTGGATTTCAAGGCACGTCTCTTCAGGAGGGATATGCCAAACCAGCTGCGGTATGACAAACGGAGCCTCTTCACGGAGAGCATGCAGCAGGAAGCACAGCGTTCCTGATCGATGCTACAGCGGAGGCTTGGGTGACGCCCCGGAGGTGCCGACGTAGATCGATGCGCGCCTCAATCACGAAGTTATCAAGGCGCGCACGTATCGACCGAGGACGCTTTCCCGATAATCTGCGTTATTTTCATTTCGGGGGCTGATTGCAAAATAATGAGGTTAATAATAACAGGCTGCTATCAGAGCGAAACTGTGAACAAACCTACTTCCGCCAAAGTTGGTGGAGGCCCAAAGGCAGTAAGCGATGACGACACAAATACAAGGAGGAAGGCCAAACTGAGCAAGTCGCTCTCCGATGCCTTGGCGAAACCGGCCACATTGACTGCGATTATTTTCGCTCACATGTGAACGGCTCGAACACCACGTGGGCTGCGCGGTGCACGCGGCCCGAAACCAACGGAACTCCACAAGCTGGGCCCGTTGGCGAAATCATCTGGACGTCTGCTCTTTCGCTGAAAGAAGCTAATAAGGAACATTACAAATGATCCGCTAATGTCTCGCTCATTTGAAAATATTCTTTATCGTACAAGCCCAATCACTGCTCCGACAACCAAGCGCTTCGAATACAGCTTTTTTAAACGTTTTAGTTTAATGCTGCTGCTTTGTTTTCATCTGTTCGGCCTTTCAGTGAGCTAGACGCGGCGATACTGGAAAATCTGCGCATTCTCACGGCGCTAAAGGACGGTGCCTGACGCAGTACATTGCGACGTATCGAGATGAAAAGTCTTCCGAACACGGTCCGCTAGAGCCGGCGTTTCCACTGCCCCTGAACTTGTGCCCTTTTTGTATTACAACGTATCGACCGTTTACGAGCACAAACATGTCGTGGCTTGACGAATCGTTTTAACTCACTCAACAAGTTTCGGGCGGCCACGCACCGCGGAAACGTGGCGAGCCTACAGGGAGGCAAGCGCAAGAGAACGCCGCTGACCTACGCAAAAAAATCACAGCATATCCACGAAGTGAATGATGACGAGTGGGCGAAGCTCCGGATGATCATTAACCGTGAATCCTCCCGTACATTGCCCACTCGATCATGCACAGACGTGACAATACGTGTGCACAGTATATACAAAGATGTTTATTAACCCATATATGCCCAAACTCACAAAAAAAAGCCGCACCTCCCCGAAGGGGATCGTGATCAAATGCGAATGCATTTGGGTGCACCCGATGAGTGTGCGATTAATTAATGAAGAGAGACGAGAGTGTGCACGTAGAGGCGTAATGCTCGAGTTGCACTGTGGTACACTTCGTCCTAGTGGTATCGCTGCCGCGAGAGATTCGACTTCACCGACTTCCATCGCTATCAAGGCGCGCCGACGGAAGCGCCATAGGCGGCGAACTCGGTCATTACTCTCGGGAAAGCAAGCAGACGGCCGCCGTGGTTTCCTATGTCGTTGTACGTGTTTCCGCGTTGTTCACGTTTGCGTAGTGAAATGAGCAACGTTCGTCGTATGTGTGGTGGCCGAAACTTCAAGGGATGTCGAATAACAATTGCTGTGGAGTAGAGTGCTCAAACACCTACAAAAACGCGCCCGGAACACGGTTTACTAACTTACCGCAAGACCCTCTGAGCAAGAGCGACAGGAGCAATGGATCGCCGCTCTTCGTTACAAAATCCCATAAATACAGCTTTTTTCCTAGAACTGTGTCTGAATGGAATGCCTTACCCTCCACTGTTGTTGATGCCAATGACTTTGTACGCGAACTGGAAAATTTGTATTTTGTGTCGTGATTGTAATCGATGTTTCTCTTGCGTTTCCTTCTTCTCATTGTTCTTATTTTTGTTTTCTCGCTGTGATTGCGATGTTCTTTATAATTTTGTAATCACTGTACAGCCCCTCCTGCATGGACCACACTGTGGTCTGCAGTATTGCTAAATAAATAAATAAATAAATAAATAAAGGCGAGCCGCTTCGTCATTGTGCGAGTTAACACGTCGCTTCTTGTTCTAATGCTTTCGTTCTGCCGTATCGGTGCTCGCTGGATGCACTCGACCATGTTGACACTGGTAGACGACCAAAGTTGTCAGCCTGAGCATGTGTTGGTTCGGTTCGACCACCGTGCCCCCCAAGGGCACTTCCCTCAAACGTTCTATATTTCAGAAATGTTGTAGTTCGCGCGAGTTGGTCATTCATGAACTTAGCCTGTGCTAGCGCGGTACATGTACCGCGCTATCACAAGCTAAGTTCTATATTTATTGTATCAGAACGGGCCATCGCGCATGTGCGAGGATACCGCTTGCCACTTCTTTCCCTTCCCCTCGATGCCCACGCAGCTATATAAGCGTCATGAATAATCGACCAGGCGGTCATTCCTTGTTCAGCAACGTGTCGCCTCAGTTCCTTACATCGAACACGATACATGGTGTCAGAAGTGTTTGTCTCGGCGGCAGTATGGATGTCGTCAAGCCCCCAGAACCGCTGCAGCTTTCCGGAAACTGGCTGCGGTTTAAACAAAAGTTGGAGCTCTTCCTCACAGCCACATCGTCAGAAAAGCCAAGGACGGAAGCTGTGAAAGCGGCCATATTCCTCAGCGCCGCAGGTGACGATGCCTTGGACGGTGTTTGGTGTTTTCAACCAACAACTTGGTGTTTTCCGAAGGTGAGAACAAAGAAGATTATCAAACTTTGGTCAAAAAGTTTGAAGAGTACTGTGTCCAGCAAGGCAATGAAGTTTATGAACGGCATGTATTCCGCCTGCGAGTACAAGAGCAGGCAGAACCGCTTGAAAGATTTTTGAGGGACATCAAGAAGCAAGCAAAACTCTGCAACTTTGGAGAGCTTGAACAATCTATGATAAGGGACCAAGTGGTATATGGGATCAGCGATAAAAACCTCAGGCAGAGAATGCTTAGCGAGAAGGACCTTACTTTGCAGAAAGCTGATCAAATGTGCAATGCAGCCGAAGTATCTGCGCAGCAAAATGCAGAGTGGTCGAAGGAAACCCGGCAAGTGGAGTACACAAGAAGAACGGAACAAGCCAGCAAAAAACAGTCTCGATGTCGTCAGTGCGGAAGATTCCATGTTTCAGAAGAATGTCCAGCTCGGGGAAAGTTTTGTTACGTATGCAAAAAAAAAAGAATTATTTTGCGGCGCGTTGCAGAAAGCGTCACGTTGACCAAGTGGATCATGCACAAGAGGACGATGATAATGTCGACATCTTGAATATCAGCGTGTGCGGCGTGGCGGATGGTGTGGGAGCAGATTGGACAGTGCGCGGCGAAATAGGCGGCCAAGAACTGAGATTTAAAGCAGACACTGGCTCATAAGCGAACCTACTACCTCTGTCCTTGTTCCGGCGTGCCAACCGAGCAACTGAGCCAAGAAAAAGCACTGCAGCTCTGACTGCATATAATAGAAGCATTATCAAGCACGTGGGAGTATCAACAGAAGTCCTGCATTTAAACGGCCGAGAACGTCACGTTGCATTTTTCATTGTGAAGAAAGGTCGCAATGCCATCATTGGTCTCAAGACATGTCAGGAATTCGGACTGATTCCAACAATGAATGCGGTAGACTCCAGAGAAGACACTCCCCAGCTGGCTTTTCCACACCTATTTCGCGGAACGGGCTGTGTAAAGCGACAGTACAAGATGGTACTGCGACCGGATGCCATTCCAGTGGTGCAGCCTGCCCGGAGGGTACCGTTGGCGATCAAGGAGGAGCTTCGCGAGGAGCTGAACCGCATGGAAAGGGCCTCTATCATCGTGAAAGTGAACGAGCCTACCGATTGGGTAAGCCCTTTAGTTGTAGTAAGGAAAAAGGATGGCCGTCTTCGCTTATGTATGGATCCAAGAGTCATAAAAAAAAGCATAATGCGCGAACATTATCCTATGCCATGTCGGGATGCCTATCCTATCCTATGCCATGTCGAGATACCGTTGGACGAGGCTACGTCACGCGTCTGCACCTTCGCAAAGCCCTTTGGTCGCTACAGGTTCTTGCGGATGCCATTTGGAATTTCTTCAGCAAGTGAGGTCTTTCAGAAGACGTTAACAAATTTTTGAAGGCTTGACAGGAGTGCGTGTATACATTGATGATATACTAATCTGGGGGGACTCGACAGAGCAGCATAATGAACGGCTGAAAGCCGTACTAAAGCGAGCGGAGCATGCTGCGATGACGCTTAACGCCCAAAAATGTATATTTTGTGTGACACAGATAACATTTCTTGGTGACGTGATCAGCGAGAGCGGTGCCCGCCCCAGTCCAGACTTAATCGAGAGCATACACGCTATACCGCAGCCGAAAGATAAGCAGGCAGTTCGCAGAATGTTGGGCGTTGTAAATTATTTCGCAAGTATGTACCCTCGCTCAGTGACAGGACGTCACTACTTCGTGGCCTTTTGAAGGAAAGCGTGGTGTTCGAATGGACGTAAGCACACGCGCACGAGTGGGCTCAGATCTGCAAAGCATTGATAAACCCACCGATACTAGCGCTCTTTGATTCAAAAAAAGAAGTGAACGTAACTGCAGACGCCTCTAAAATCGGGATTGGTGCCGCCTTGTTGCAAAAACACGGAAACGACTGGCGCCCGGTCACGTACGCATCGCGGGTTTTGAGCGAGAGTGAAACACGCTATGCTCAAATTGAAAAGGAAGCGCTGGCTATAGTATTTGCGTGCGAAAAGTTTCACCAGTTTGTCTATGGCCGCATGGTTCTTGTCGAAACTGATCACAGGCCTCTGATTGCCATCGCCCAGAAAAGTGTTGCGGACATGCCACCAAGACTGCAGCGATTTTTCATCCGTCTTTTCAAATACGACTATGTATTGCCGTTCATCCCTGGGAAAGACCTGGTGTTCGCAGACATGCTGTCCCGTACTGCTACGCTGCCTGGGGCTGCTGATGAAGCGGAAGACATGGAGGTCCACGCAATTCAGGTGGTTTCAAGCCTCGTAAGCAGACGAACAAAGCAACGACTTCAAGAAGAGACCCGCGCAGACCCGTATTTAAGCAGCGTGGTAGAGCAGCTAAACGCAGGTGCGACGATTCAAGGGGAACTAAAGCCATTCACATCGGAGTTATCGGCAGTGGACGGCGTACTGCTTCAAGGGAGCAAGATCGTCGTGCCGAAACGTATGAGATCAGAAATTCTGGGGCGGATACGCGAGAGCCACATGGGACAAAACAAATGCAAGGCCAGGGCACGTAGGCTAGTTTTTTGGCCAGGACTCTGCAGTGACATTGAGAATCTAGTACGAACATGCCAGGTGTGTCAAAAATACGCTTGAACATCTAAATAGCGCGAACTTCAGGGACGAAAGACAGGAGAATGCGACACACACAAGCGTGCACCTTGCAAAAATACGCCTACAGCCAGCCGAGCGAGCCCCTGCTACAATGGCCTACATCGAAATGACCGTGGTATCGTATCGGAATTGACTTCCAGTTTGCAGGGGACTCCTACGTCGTGGTGTATGACGACCAGTCGAACTTCGTCGTGGTGTATGGTGTCGTGCTGTATGACGAACGTCGTGGTGTATGACCACCAGTCGAACGAGCAGCGGAAACTATTTCTAAGATATCTGCCATATTCTCTCGCTACGGCATTCCAGCGCAAGTATGCACCGACAACGGGCCCCAATTTGCTTCGAGTGACTTTGCTGCCTTCGCAAAACGGTACGACTTCGAACATATAACATCCAGCCCTAGTTTCCCCCGCTCAAACGGTTTAGCCGAAAAGGGCGTACAGACTGTGAAACGAATTCTCAAGAAAACTACGGAGGGCTGGGCATGTTGGCTTACCGTTCTTCCCCCTTAGAAGACGGACGGTCGCCCGGAGAGCTGCTACAAGGTCGTCGTCTTCGGTCAACGGTCCCAGAGTTTAACGCCGAAGGAGAGTGCCCTGTATCGAAACATCGGCAATCACTACAGGGTAAGCCATTATCGCCCCTTGATGTCGGCAACGTCGTTCGGATCAAGAATGGGAACTGGTCACGCAAAGCAACGGTACTTAAGGAGGTAGCGCCGCGTTCATATCTGGTCGAAACGGAGAGCCAAGGGCAGCTGAGGCGAAATCGACAACATTTGCTGCAAACACATGAACGCTGCGAAAACGAGAACGGCTACGAGAGCGGCCTGGAAGACTTCGAGCCGCCCAATAGCGTAGGACCAGCCGTCGAAGGCTCGGAAACGGCACACGGCACGTGCGACGTAGCGGCGGCTGACCGCTGTTCAGACCCGCAAAGCACCAGGGTTTCTGAAGAAACCGAGCAAACAGAATCACCGGGAGACCCATCCGAAATGCCAACACTTCGTAAGTCAACGAGATCCCGGACGGAGCCGCAGCGCCTGCGCTACGAAAAAAACTTTCGTCAGATGGGATAGTTCACTTGTGTTTCTTTTGTTTCCTTGGTATTATAACTACAAATTGTATGAAGAAAAGATGTATCAGAACGGTCCATCGCGCATGTGCGAGGATACCGCTTGCCACTTCTTTCCTTGTCTTTCCCTTCCCCTCGTTGCCCACGCAGCTATATAAGCGTCATGAATAATCGACCAGGCGTTCATTCCTTGTTCAGCAACGTGTCGCCTCAGTTCCTTACAGCGAACACGATACATTTATTATTTAGAGAAACAGAAATGCACCAATGGCTGACTTCAGAAAGAACAAGAAGTGATTCAGACGTCACCTTTGTAAACAAAACAAAGCGGATGTTCACCACGAGCTGCACTTCATAGCTGGATCTTGTTACGCTGGTCTGCGCGACGCACCTTTGATATTCACCGGCATGACGATACACTCAACGCGGACGTTCGTTCTCCTCCGCAGTTGGTCATCACATGTCTCTTCGGCGACCCTCTTCAAAACTTGTCACTGCTCCCGCGGCGTCATCTCTTGATACTTTACTCACAGCACTAGATCATCAAACAAAACGTCTTCTGCGGTCGAGCGAACGATGCTATCACTAGAACGACATAACTTCTTCTCCGACTAACTCCTCACTGACTGACTCTGGCCCTCTGCCCTCGCGCGCTTGCTGCGCTTGCATTGCCTGTATCGGCTCGCGCCTGGGTTCGGGAAGGTGCGTATGATTCGTCTGTGCGTAGCACAGCGAAAGCTAGGGGAAGGGCGAGATCCTCTCACCGATTCGTCTGCGGAATCAGACGGCGCCGCTGGCGCTGCTTTGCTTTCTCGAATATCCCGATCTTTCGCGTTCGTTCGCTGTGTCGATGGCGTCTTCTGCGGAAAGGGTAAGGGGCGCGCTCTCGGCGCCTTTTTATACTTTTTTCGATGCGCGCGCTGTGTCGCACACGAATCGTCGGCGCCAGGCTTTCATGCCGTCGTTCGAAATCGGCGACGTGCGCTTAGTTAAGCGCTCGTTTGTGACAAACATCGTGCACAAGTCCACTTTCGTCTCGAATGAATAAACCGCGCAAAAGAACGAGGACGAACAGAAGAAACAACAGACCACAGCGCTGGAATCACACCAACTTGCCCAGTTAAACGTTCTAATGCAATCCACTTTCGTAGAGGCTCGCGCCTTTCCTGCAGCTGCCAGTGCAGAATTAGTTGGCTGGCACCCGCACGAAGGGAAAATAGCAGCCGCTAACTTCATCGATCTCCTCACAGCAAAGCTGTGCAAAGCGCTGTCGTCTGCTCGGCTTCCCGCACGTACTATCGGCGGCGCCCGCTAGGTGGCTATCAGTGGCGCCCCTATAGGCGGTGCACAAGGCGTATAGGTGCGAGCGCGAAGAGGAGGAGCGCCCGAGCTCTCTCTCCGACGAGCGAGCTCCGCGATGCGAGCGCCCTCACCGGGACACTCCTCCTCTCCCTTACCCTCCGCTGCTCCGCGATGCGAGCGCCATCACACGCCCGCGCGCTCCTCCTCTCCCTTACCCTCCGCCGCTCACCACCTGCTCCGGTTGCTAGGCGCGGCGCAGCTGTTGCTAGGGGCGAGGAGGAGCGCGCGCGGAGAGATAACACCTGTGCGCACGCCGGCCAGGGACGCAGGACAACCCCCGACTAAGAAATGCATTCGCATTTAAAATAACAAAACAAAACTTTTTTCTCACAAAAGGTGCACTTCTACCCTCAAAAGAAAGCACAGGCTTTTTATTTACTGCCAGGTAAACGGAACACTGTTTTATTGCGATAGCAATTATATGGACAGTCTCGGCTGGAAAATGTCCGTCCCCGTCGCCGTCATTCACCGTATATGTATAAGTATGTATATATGTAGAAAAGCCATAAAGAAAAATAATTCAGAAATTCTTTCCGACGCGCGGAATCGAACGGGCGACCTCTCGATTTGCAGCCCGCCGCAATAGACGTTAGGCCACGACAGCACCGTCTTTCAGCCTGCTAACGGCGCGCTATTTATATACACCACGTAATTCAGCATGCTTTCTTAGTGGCTACATAGATGGCGCGACGTGCGCGCACCGCTCCTGCGATCCCCGTTGCTCTTCGCTCTACAGGGCGTGGTCGCTTTCGTGCGCTTATCTCGAGGAAAGAAGGGGTGGCCGGTGGGGTGCTTCGCTTCGCTCGCTGCAGCGGCCGCGTTTGCGAAAGGAGCGCGCTGTTCAAACAGAAATAAGTAACAACTGTGACAATTAGTTCGCGCTCGTCTTGTGTGTACCTGTTCGTTCGTTTCGTGCGTCCTGCTTTATGTTTGAGCAGTGCGCGTCAAAGTGTCGAGCTGTGACGCATTAGTTCGCGCTCGTCCTGTGTGCGTTCTTTTCGTGCGTCCTTTGGGCTCGAGCGACGCGCTGGCAATTTCGAGCTGCTTTCCATTCTTCGCGTTACATTACAATTTATTGCTATCGCATTCATTGCTTCGCCGTTGCGGCGAAACTGTGACTTTTTTTTCAAGCCGTCCTATATATAGGACACTGGGCATTAGGGGTGCTATGTGTGGGTGTGGTAAGCCCTGAAGCATTTCACGTGCACACCGACATTGCACTTCTCATGGCAGTGGGCGCACCTTGTCTGTTTACTCTGAGGGACAACAATGTGGTCGGTGCGGACAAAATGACTTTCGGTTTCAATGGTGGACTGGCGGCATTTTCTGCGGCAGGACTTGGACCCGTACTTCTTGAGGTAGGCCACTGCAATTGACCTCCGAAAGGAAACATGCTCCCATTACTAAGCTTACACAGCTGCAGAGCATTGTTCACCGATGCGTCGAGAAGGTAGGTAAACAAGATAGAGTACCACTTTTTCCCCTCATGGCCGCACGGTACTTAGAGATATTCTGGTCCATCCTGTCTATACCTCCCATGTTGGCATTGTACTATAAAATATTTCGTCGATGAAACACGAGATCGAGCAAGGCATCCACAAATGGTGCGATAAAAAAAAGGCAGCACCATGCCTATCCATGTGGTAAAACTAAACTACGTAGCGGGTGCTTCCGTTCGCTTGTATCACCCCTGACACCTTATTTGCCCAGTGTCCTAAATATAGGACGGCTGGTTTTACCACGTCGGAACTCGTGACTTCCCGACATTTCATCGACACAACTAACACCGGTGAATTTCTGAACTCTCCCGAGCTGGTCGAACGAGTATGGGAATTACTTGACGAAGAAAGAGATGTCATAACTTACTTTTTCTTCATCTCCATCACGTCTTTCACACAAGGCGCGCGTTTGCCCGGAGAAAACGGTCGGCACGTGGCCGCATGAAAAGCAAGCAATGTCTAGGCTCGCACACGTTGAGAATGAGGTTTGCTTGATGTGCTGTAGGTGGCGCTAGTCATCAGCTAAAGAAATAGCGATGTTAGAGTGCATCAAAGAAGCGTCCTACGTGTAGGACACTGGGCATATATGGGTTAATCACACTGCTTATATGGTGTTGAGATGTGTGCGGCGTTTTCCCTTCACTCTAAAAACTGGTAAGCGTATCGCAAGAGTAAGAAAGCCGAGTTACTCTTCAGAGCGTTCTCTTACTCTCGCAAAGCATCGCATAGAGTAAAACGCACGTTCACTCTGTACGAAAGGAGAGAGTGAAATGTGCTTATACTCCACGTCCATCTGAGAGAGTGGAATGCCCGTATACTCTTCTGGCATGACAGAGTAGAACGCAGTTATACTCTCGCTCCTCATATATAGTATATGTCGATGTGCCGGCATACCGCGAGCAATGACCACTCATTATTAACCACACGCATATACAGTAGAGAGCACTGCATTCGTCGCGGGGCTGGATACAATTAATAAGAAAAGCAGCGTTTCCAGCGCCTCCCAGTGCATTTCAGTGTACTGGAATGCACTGGAATCCAGCGCCTCCCAGTGCTTTTCAGTGTACAGGAAGGCACTGGAATAAAGCCTAATATCCGCGTTTTTAGCTTTTGATTTGGGCAGTTAAATAAGCGGATATCACCTCATCCAGTCGCTCGACGATCGAAACTACATTCGAAAGGTTTTTACGTTCTTCGTATTTCAGTATCCACGTTTTTCGCTCGAACGTCGCACACGGAGTACAAATGCTCCGTACGGCTAGAGTGCGCTATTACGGCTGTAGTCACGGAACGTGAACAATAATGACCGAAAATATGTCCAAGGGCGTGACGAAAACTGAAGTGTTCAATGTGCAGTTCAGAAGTACAGCGTTTTCTACACAGAAATGACTAACCGCTCAGCTGGTCAATGCGAATGCCGCACATATCCTCGGTTACGCTAATCTTGTTTGTTGAGAAACGGGCCGGATTGACGTTCTGATACCGGGAAGCACAAAACAAACAAATGAACTATCTTGTGTTTGGTTGTCGCAAGTACGGAGATGCTCAAACCGGCGTTTCTAAACAAGAAAATGAAGACAGATCACCGATATGGTCAGTGCAATCAGTGACAACATGAAAGAAAAAGGACATGTTTGTCGTCTCCGAGTGTGGCGTTGTAATAAAGAAAAAAAAAAGTGTGGCGTTGTGGTAGCGCGTCGGACTCACAATCTGAGGGTCGCTGGTTCGATCCTCGCTTATGCGTGTTTTTTTTTTTTCTCACCGCTTTTTTTTTTGTCGCAGTGCTCGTTATCATGTAATCATTACGATCTACGCATTGTGAAGAAGAAGATGCGCCTCCATCCAGCAGCATCGCCAACGCTGGGCTCGCTCGGCTCGTGTTTCGGATCGCCGCTGTGCCTCTGGACGCTTCTTCTCGCTTGCTTGCCGCTGACGACCATTACGTCTTTCAACGACCAATAAACCTCTTCACATTTGGTGGAGGGTGCTGTTCATCCCCGTCGCTACACCCTGGAGCTGCGTAGCCGGACGCTACCGCCGATCATGACTGACCACGCAAACCCACCGGCGCCTTCGTCCCTGTCCGTCACCTGCACCGGGCTTCCTCGGCTCCGGGACCCAAAGGTCTTCAGCGGTGCAGATGAGACCGACGTGGAAGACTGGCTTGACCACTACGAACTGGTGAGCGCGCATAATAAGTGGGATGACCCCGACAAGCTAGGCTACGTCATATTTTATCTGACTGGCGTCGCCGAATTGTGGTACAACAACCGCAAACAGAACATCCCCACATGGACCGTCTTCAAGACGTCCTGCTCTGAAGTATTCGGTCGACCAGCTGTCCGCAAGCAGCGCGCAGAGCAACGCTTGCGCGTCCGCTCACAGCAGACTGGAGAAAGCTTCACAAGCTATATTGAGGACGTTGTCGACCTTTGTCGACGAGTCAACGACACCATGCCCGAAGCTGACAGGATCAAACAAATCCTGAAGGGCATTGACGATGGCGCATTCCAAATGCTCTTGGCTAGGAATCCGGGCACAGTTTCAGAAGTCGTCAGCTTGTGTCAGAGCTACGACGAGTTGAAGAAGCAGCGCGCTCTGACTCGGCAGCCTCCACGGGGTGGCGAGTCGCTGTGCAGTCTCGACACCATGCCTGACCATTCGACGTTGCTTCAGCAGGTTCGAGACTTCGTCCGCGAGGAAGTTGCCCGCCAACTTTCCTTAATGCCTTTTACTCACGAGCCTACCACCCGTCTGCCCACCCCGCTCCGCACTGTTATTTCGGAGGAGGTTGCCCACGCTGTTCCCCTTGCGCGCCGCGAGCCGCCTCCATCCAGCCCTGTTCACTACGCGCGTGCATCGGAGCCTGTGGCCGCTCCTGTCGCCTATGCGCAAGCCGTGCAGCCTGTAGCCGCGCCCCTCACGTATGCTGACCTTCTGCGTAGGCTTCCGCAACCACCTTACACTACGCACTCGCAGCCCACGCAACCGCCTGTCTATCCTTCCACTTGGGCAGCACCGACAATCGCCAATCCATGGAGGACGCCTGATAATCGACCGATTTGCTACGCCTGCTACACTCCTGGACACGTCGCCCGCTATTGCCGCCGTCGCCCCCAAACTTTCGGCGCCCGTGCCCGCTCGTCGCAAGCCGGAAGCCAGCCCTTCCTCCAATACGTTCCTGGCCCATCACCGCGCGATGCCCCTACTCACCGCCCTGACTTCCAGCCGCAGCGCTCACCATCTCCTCGGCGGCGATCGCCGGCCCGGACCCTCCGACCAGGAAAACTAAACGCCGCAGTTCAAGAGGCAAGAACTGCGCCATCTCCGAACTGTCCAAGCCCTCACTCCTCCCCAAATAACGTGGTCGCCATAACTGTTGAAGGTGTTCGTACTTTTGCCCTTGTGGACACCGGCGCCGCCGTTTCTGTCATAGCCGCTAATCTCTGCCGTGTATTACGAAAGGTAACGACGCCGCTTTCGGGACTGTCGCTCCACACCGCAAGCGCGCAGCAAGTGACGCCTCTCGCAGCCTGCACTGCAAGAGTGGTCATTGAAGGCAATCTGTACATCGTTGAGTTCATTGTCCTTTCTGCCTGTTCGCATGACGTCATCCTCGGGTGGGACTTCCTATCCCGCCATAATGCCGTCATCGACTGCGCACGCGCCGAAGTTGAGTTTTCCCCATTGTGTGACGCCCCATTACTTGACGCTCTTCATCAGCCGCCCAAGCTGCTCGTTCGTGAGGATACCGACATTCCGCCTGGCACTTTCGCACTGGTCCCTGTTTCCTGCAACGCCCACACCGACGCTACAGTCTTTTTCACGCCGTCCGATGTCTTCACGAGTCGTAGAGCTCTGCCGCTACCTTTCGCAACGATTGACATCGCCGCCGGCAGCAGCAATATATTCGTCTTGAATCCGCTCTCTGCACCTGTCACGCTCCTTGCAGGCGAATGTCTCGGCCGCGTGGAAGATCTCGACTCTTCGTCTTTGGTTGACGTCCCGGATGACTGCTGCGACCCACCAAATGCCCTGTCGGCACTCGGGGAGTCATCCAGTGATATATTTTCCAGTGCCATCGCCGATACCCTCACCCCTGCCGAACACGCTGACATACTTGCTCTTCTGCACGAGTTCCGGAATTCTTTCGATGTGTCGCAACCTCAACTGGGCCGCACGTCGCAAGTACAACATTACGTCGACACCGGTTTACACCAGCTGCTGCGTCAAAGACCATACCGCGTCTCCGCTGAAGAGCGCCGCGTCATTAACAACCAAGTCGAAGACATGCTTCGTAGAGACGTTATTCGACCATCGCACAGTCCCTGGGCGTCTCCTGTCGTACTGGTGCGTAAGAAAGATGGATCTATCCGGTTTTGCGTGGACTACCGTCGTTTGAATAAGATAACCCGCAAGGACGTCTATCCTTTGCCGCGCATTGACGACGCCATTGACACCCTTCACGGAGCAGAATTCTTCTCGTCACTGGACTTGCGGTCTGGCTATTGGCAAGTTCCTATGGCTGAAGCCGATCGCCAGAAGACTGCGTTTATTACACCTGATGGCCTATACGAGTTTAACGTCATGCCCTTTGGACTTTGTAACGCGCCTGCTACGTTTGAACGACTTATGGATAATACACTACGTGGTCTAAAGTGGTCTATGTGCCTGTGTTACCTCGACGATGTCGTGGTTTTCTCCCATGATTTCCCTACACACCTCCGTCGCCTCAGGCACGTTTTGACTTGTCTGACCAACGCTGGCCTTCAGCTTAACCTCAAGAAATGCCGCTTCGCTGCCCGGGAGCTCGTCATCTTAGGCCACATCGTGTCCAAACAGGGCGTATTACCTGACCCTGCAAAACTTCGTGCAGTCGCGGAATTCCCTAAGCCCACGACCATGAAGGAACTTCGAAGTTTTGTAGGTCTATGCTCCTATTTCCGGCGCTTTGTTCGCAATTTTGCATCCATCATGTCACCGTTAACCCAGCTTCTTCGCGGCGACGTGAACCTCTCCTCCTGGTCCTCTGCATGTGACGTAGCCTTCGCTACACTGCGCCGCCTGCTCACTTCCCCACATATTCTTCGTCACTTCGATCCGACGGCTCCTACCGAAGTACACACAGACGCCAGCGGGGTCGGGCTTGGCGCTGTCCTCGCTCAACGAAAGCCCGGCTATTCCGAATACGTCGTCGCCTACGCTAGTCGCACGCTGACGAAAGCCGAAACGAATTACAGCGTGACTGAAAAAGAGTGTTTGGCTATGGTGTGGGCGCTTGGAAAGTTCCGGCCGTACTTATACGGCCGCCCGTTCGATCTAGTAACTGATCACCACGCGCTTTGCTGGCTCGCCACGTTGAAGGACCCTTCTGGCCGCCTAGCGCGATGGGCACTTCGCATCCAGGAGTACGACATTCGCGTCGTATACCGGTGCGGACGCAAACACTCTGACGCTGACGCCCTCTCCCGCTCACCTTTACCGCCAGATCCAGCGTGCGCAACCACATGCGTCCACCCCTTGTCATCTCTCGATCTCGACTCCATTGCCACCGAACAACGTCGTGACCCGTGGATCGCTTCTCTTCTTGATTATCTATGTGGAACATCCACCATTCCTGTATCTCGATCCCTCCGTCGTCAAGCTTCCCATTTCACCATCCGCGATCAACTGCTTCATCGCCGCAACTACGCTGCCGATGGCCGCCGATGGCTACTGGTCATTCCACGCAGCTTGCGATCACAAGTATGCGCCTCTCTTCACGACGATCCGCAATGTGGCCATGCCGGGGTGTTCAAGACATACGAGCGCCTTCGCCATCGCTATTACTGGCGCGGCATGTACAATTTTGTGCGGAAATTCGTGCAGCGCTGTCCTGACTGCCAACGACGCAAATCGACACCTTTACGTGCGACCGGCGCATTGCAGCCGCTTCCATGCCCTGCCAAGCCATTTGATCGCGTCGGCGTTGACCTCTACGGTCCCCTTCCAATGACCGCAGATGGCAACCGGTGGATTATCGTGGCTGTCGACCACCTGACACGCTACGCCGAAACTGCCGCTTTGCCTAGCGCTACCGCTCGGGATGTCGGCTCTTTCATTTTACGTCACTTTATCCTTCGACATGGCGCCCCTCGAGAGCTCCTTAGTGACAGAGGCCGCGCTTTTCTCTCCGAGGTCGTCGAAGCTCTGCTCTCGGAATGCCACGTCATTCATCGGACAACCATGACATACCACCCGCAGACTAACGGGCTCACGGAACGGTTTAACCGCACCCTGGGTGATATGCTCTCGATGTACGTCGCATCTGACCATACCAACTGGGACCGTGTTCTCCCTTATGTAACATTCGCATACAACACCGCGATACAAACAACTACCGGATTTTCGCCTTTCTTTCTCCTTTACGGACGCGAGCCTTCACATACTATTGACACCCTACTTCCCTACCGTCCTGATGCTTCCGAGTGTCCACCTGTCTCCGAAGCTGCTCGACAAGCCGAAGAGTGCCGCCAGCTCGCCCGCACGTTTACCTCGCAAGAGCAGCAGCGACAGAAAGAAAACCGCAGCACTTCACTTCCAGACCCTAGCTATGCCCCAGGGTCTCTCGTATGGCTCTCTGTCCCATACCAGACTCCGGGACTCTCCTCGAAGCTCGTTCCAAGGTACGAGGGCCCTTACACCATCTTGGAGAAAACCTCTCCAGTTAATTTTCTTATCGAGCCAGTTTCTCGATCGGATGACATGCGCCGGCGTGGACGTGACATCGTCCATGTTTCCCGCCTCAAGCCGTACCATGAGCCTCTACCTGAAACTTCTTAGGTCGCCAGGATGGCTCCTTTTTCAGCGGGGGCGATTGTGAAGAAGAAGATGCGCCTCCATCCAGCAGCATCGCCAACGCTCGGCTCGCTCGGCTCGAGTTTCGGATCGCCGCTGTGCCTCTGGACGCTTCTTCTCGCTTGCTTGCCGCTGACGACCATTACGTCTTTCAACGACCAATAAACCTCTTCACAGCATGAATAAATTCTCAAAAGCAATTTTAAGGCCCTATTTTGGCCCGAGTTCTGCTATTTCTTCCTTGAGGTGTACTGCTACTCTTCTCGGAGGGGTCCAGTTACTCTGCTTCGGCAAGAGTTATGTTACTCTGTTGAGGTGGAGTACTATAACCCTTTCTGGGGGCATTACTATACTTTGCCTCAAGAAGAGGTGATTTACTCTGGAAAAGAGAGTTAAATATGGGACAAGAATATACTCTCCCAAAGAGAGTGCCCAGCACTCTCTTAGTTCTTAGAGTGTTCATTATGACCCCCTCATGATCGTGAAATGTAGAGCCAAAAGTTCTTCTATGCGATCCACCCTGAAATTTGGGAAGACGAGGTCAACGCAAGTCCCTCTGATCGAGCCTGAAGAAAGTGCGGAGCTGGGCAGCCTTCTTTGTTTCTCCTCCGTTTTCCCATTCTTTGCTCATCTTTCTTTTTCCCTTTCGTTTCTTCCTTTATATTTATCTTTATTTCTATTTTTCTTCCTATAAGTTTTTTTTTTTATTTCTTACTCTCTCATTCCCGTTTGCTTCCTCTTTTTCAATTTTTATATGTGGTTTTGTCTGCGCCCACTCGTCCGCATTCACTTCTTGGATATGCTGTGATTCTGAAATTTTCCTCATTGGCTTCATCGTCAAGGCGCTCAAATAACAAGAGGAAGAAGACATCTCTTTGGCGCGAGAGCGAGCGCTTCCAGTACTAGCGTGTCACAACGAGGGAGGGACAAGGCTCGACCCTAAGGAGCTTCGCCCCTAAAATATACGCACAGAACCACGGCGCACGTGCCAATCAACCAGGGTGTCGGAACGGAACGAAAACCGAAAACGAAAAACGAAAAAAAAAAAAACGATATTTTTGACCGGAACGAAAACGTAACCGAAACTTTATATATTATTTCGTTCCGGAGTGAAACCGAAATTTTTTCAATCGTTTTTCGGTTCACGAGAAAACTTCGCGATCCGGAACAACTGAGCTCGTGCTATGTGAGCATATCTCAGGGTGCAGTACTAGCGCGTACCTCAGGCAGGAATTCCAAAGCAAAGATATGTTGAAATTGTGCGAAAAACGAAAACAGTGGCAACCAGAGATGTTTATATTAACGCAAGTGGACTTTTGCGCACCTGCCACGCAGGCCAAAGTGGAGAGGGCATTGTCGGCGCTGAAGTTTGTTACAGCGAAAGCTGTTATGAGATCACAACAGCTGATTTTGGGGCCATAGTTGTCCGCCGCCGCCGGGGTCCGTGACCGCTATCGCGTGAAATAAAAAAAAATTGAAAGAGAAACATATTTCTAGGGTTCGATGGGATTTTAACCCGCGCCCTCGGCGTGGCAGCCGGGTCTTTCACCACAGTGCCACGCTGGTGCTTGTAACTCCTTCGCAAAAATACTATATCGAGGCGTCATGTCGGGCAAGGAATCATGTTAACATATCTAATATAGCGTGGCAGAATAGTAAAATAACAACCAGTCATCACACAATGCTAATAGCTCAAAGTGTGTGGTTTAATGCTTCCCACCAGTGTTGCGGAGTTGCCACTCCAAAAGTGAAATGACTCCGAAATCATTCCACATTTTCGCAACCCCGGAATGGAATGGGGACAACGCTTGGAGCAAGGGAATGGGAATGAAATTACGTCTTTTTCCGAAAATAGAGCACGTTTTCGTCTATGTACTGTTTTTGAAACTTTAAACATTATTAAGTCAGAGCCTCGAATTTAGAAAAAAGCAGTATTTTTAAAATGGCGTGGCTGATTACAAGCACGGTACATTTATAAGCAACGCGCCTACTACAAACAGAGGCATAAGTTAGTGTAAAAAAATTCATTATCCCAGCAGATACCGAAGGGAGAAACAAACTACCCCTGCGCGTTGGTTCCCATTAATACCCCCAAACGAAAGTGGCGAATACTCTATGCACAGCCTGATCTTTATCTCACGAGCAGTTTAGTACCTGACACACGTGAACAACCTTTGCGACAACGAAGACACTGCATACCTGCGCACAGGTGAACACAGAAAGCTCTCCTCACCACATCCATGCTTGCGAGGCGCGCTTGACAACCATGAGTGCTGACGAGCAGTGCGGCCCAGTGTTCCGTATTCGGTGCAAAGGCACAAGGTGCCCGTTGAGGTGCACTGTTCCAACTAAAACCAGCAGATCTAGAGGGTCTTGTTCCCTATATTAACCAAATCTTAGTTTTCTTCATATTCACGACCGCTCCAGACGCGTGGTAAAACGGCTTAGTCTTCTTGAATACTACTTTTTTCAGCATAAAAATACGCTATGTCGTCATTTTAGCATTAAGACATTTAAGCTTAAACAATAATAAAACATCGTTGCAAACACTACAGTAAAGCTCTCATTTGGGCTAGTAGGTGCACAGGTGAACACATAGTGTAGGGTTGCGCGAAAGAACAAGGACGAAGGGAAGTGGATAGGACGGGCGCAAAACTTCAACTGAATTAAAAAGTTTGAATCCACATCTGCCTGACACGTGCCTAAAAACCGAGCAAATATAAGAACCAAGAAAAGCGAAAAACTAAGAGCAACAAAAATTTTGAAACCATATCTAAGGTCCACCGCGCAGACGCCAACCTGCAAACATGTGGTGATAGTGATATGTGGGTAGAGTATGATCAGTAACATGCAATTGTCGCTTCGCGCTATGAAGAAGGCCTCTATTAAGAAGGCCGACAATTGCGTTAGCATGCCTTCACTGACATTGCTCCCGAAGGAGCAGCAATTTTTAGATGGTTTTATGTAATCAGACGTTCATTTGTTTGTTATTTTCTTGTTTGCTACTTCAGCGCATGTTACTGATCATACTCTACCCACATATCACTATCACCACATGTTTGCAGGTTGGCGTCTGCGCGGTGGACCTTAGATATGGTTTCAAAATTTTTGTTGCTCTTAGTTTTTCGCTTTTCTTGGTTCTTATATTTGCTCGGTTTTTAGGCACGTGTCAGGCAGATGTGGATTCAAACTTTTTAACGGCCTTGGCCTTCCGTTTATTCAGTTGAAGTTTTGCGCCCGTCCTATCCACTTCCCTTCGTCCTTGTTCTTTCCCGCAACCCTACATTATGTGTTCAAACACTACAGGTAGCGGAATAACTGCCCCTATGGGATTAGTAGGGTGGCTCTACTGCACGAGATATGTCAGCAAGCTACAATCACTCGACCTTGGTCACGTGTTTTGCGTACTTTTGCAGCTCTTAATGCCTCTGATGACATTACCTTTATGTGGCGTTCATTCTTGACTCGATAAAACTATCAAGATGCCTTTCCTACTTTGAGGATTTACAGGAATGGAATTGAACTGCCCGGCCATTCCCGGAGTGGGAATGGGCTAAGTTTTTTCATTCCGAGGAATTGAAAGGAATGGAATTGCGACAAGTTCTAATTCCCCGGAATGGAATTGGAATGGTATGGAGGCTCCCATTCCGCAACACTGCAAGTTCCCGCCCACTGCAAAGTGCTCAGCCGTAATTCCTGATCGTCATCAGCCACAGCACAAAGTGCACTGACTTATACAGATATGTATCGGGTACCACGTTTCTCCAAAAAAGTGACGAAAATTGCATAGTAGGAACTACGCTACTTGAGAAAAATTACGATGATTTATGGCGTAGTGGGTACCTTGCATGTGTACTTGTATTAGTTGCCCCAAGAGAATCTACAACGGGCTCTACAAAGTCCGCTCTTCCAGCTTTCGCTGTGACTGTTCTGCGTGTTCCCCGCAGGCCTGGCGATCCTTTTATCAGAACAGAGGTCTCGGACATCAGAGAGTACACTCAGTGACGTGCTGCTTCTGAGGTCGTGCTCACTCCCTTGACACAAAGCACTGAGCCCACTAAAAAAAATCCTATTTGTCTTTTGAGAAAATAAATACTATGACTTTGAAATTAATACTGCTTTGTGCAAGTTGGTAGGAATTCGTGGTAGAGTTGCTTCCGCTCCTATGAAGAACGTGTTTTACCCTTGTCCCACTTTCCAAAGAGAAGGGCAAGTCACTACATCACAAATCCAATGTTCTTTATGATTACCTTAACTTCAAATTTTTGCGCAAAAAACCGTTACGAACCGTTACGGAACATTTTTTTTTCGTTCCGGAACAGAAACGGAACGGAACTTTTTGCGGTGGAACGAAGCTAAAACCGAAACGAAAACAGGGTAGCTGCTTGGGCTGGTTGGTACTGCATTCTTTAAAGGAACCCTTTTTTGTGCGCAAAACGTTTGAGGAAAAACTGGAGATAGGACAGAGCGCACACTTACAACCATTTTATTGCTCAGATGGCGGGAGAATATATACACGTTCAGATGGGTGAGGGGATGAAGCAACCATGAGAAAGGGAAGGCAACAGCTCATGGGCAAAAGGCTATTCATGTATTGAAATGACACATCAATTCAACAGATACCGATATTCATTATCCGACAAATTGATAGAAGCGGCACTCACACACACTGGTCCTGCCTTGCGAATCAAGAAGGCTTCGTAAATTTCGCGTGCCCTCTTGTCCCCGTATCTTGCCATTACTTGACAATCTTCGAACTTGGGGGTACACCCACACTTGGAACAGTAACTAGCCAAGTGACTGCCCACAGACCCGCGCATGAGATGCGCATGTTCCCTGAGGCGGTCGTTGAGACAACGCCCCGTCTGGCCGATGTAGCATCGACCACATGATAAGGAAATATTGTACACAACTCCAAAAATGCATTTTACAAACTTTTTCACATGATTTTTAGTGCAACCCACGCTTGAAGTATCTTCCGAATTCACTCTTTTACAAAGGGACCCTAGCTTATTTTTGGCCGTAAAAACAACCTTCACTCCAGTTTTTTCGACAATTCTTTTTAAGCGATGCGAAACATTGTGCACATAGGGTATGGCCGAGACTTTCGGCTTCGGCTCGTCCTGAGTTTTCTTTTGTGAACCCCTTCCCTGCTTCAAGTCGTTAAAAAGTGACTCGGCTATGCCCGAGAGCAAATGATCAGGAAAACCTGCTGCTTTAAGACGATCAATTTGGTTACAAAAACTGCTCTCGACTTGGTGATGACAGGTCCTTGACAGGGATGCCATCATGCATGTTTTTGCGATTCCCCGCTTCACGAGCTTGGAGTGTGCGGAGGTAAAAGGAAGCAGGCCTTTCTGAGAGCGGGGGGCGTATTGCCAGCACACGTGATCTGGCAGGAAAGTAAGTTCTATGTCTAAAAATCGAAGCCGGTTGTTCTCAGGGAACTCTGTCGTCAACTGCAGGTTAGTCATGTTAGCGGAAAAAATCCTAAAAATCTGATCAGCGTGTTGTCGTGTGTCTCGCTGGTATGCATTATATATCACTAAAAAATCGTCAACGTAACGGAATACCTTCACGGTATCTGTCTCAACAAGTCCCGCTTCTATGCGTTTGTCGTAACGAGCTAACAAAATATCACTTAGGACAGGAGCCAACATGAACCAATGCACACACCCTGGTTTTGAATATACCACTTGTCGTTCCTCGTAATAAACGTCGACTTCAGATAAAAGTTCAAAAGTTCAAGAAAGCTTTCTACTTCTGTCCCACAAAGTTTACAGAAGTCATTCTCACCGAAGCGTTGGATGCATTCTTTCACTTCCTCGCACACGATGGCCTGAGGTAGGGAATAAAACAAGTCTTTGACGTCTATGGAAAAAGCACGAATACTTTGAGGGCACCCATCACCAAGAAAGTCTGTAACATCGTGTGGTTTCCTTACAAGAAACGGATCTTCGATCCTCAGGGCTGAAATATGCGCTTGAAGATACCTTCCAACGAGTTTTTGCCAGGAGTCACGTTCCGATACGATGACCCTAAAAGGGCACCCATCCTTGTGAGTCTTGGCAGTGAAGAAAACAGAGAAACTCGTGCCCTTGCACGTCCTCACCGACAGGGCCAGCCTTGTGAGCCCCGCAACTTCACACAGCCGCTCCGCTTCTCGCTTCGTTTTTGTCGGAGCTACTTTCTGCAGCTCTCTGAAGTTCCCCGATAACGCCGTTGCAACCTTCTCTTCATACAGTGTTCCTGGCACCAGGACAAAGCCTCCCTCCTTGTCGGACTGCAGCAACTTGATATTCACTTCTTTTAGAGCAGACACGACACGCCGCACTTTGAAGGTACTTTCCTTCATGGGCTCTCTCGGCAGGCACTTCACTCCCTGCTGTATGCAGCTTTCGATTTCATCTTCTTTTGTTCTTCCGGAAGCTTGTCTAACGAGGCTGATCAATTCAGTCTTATCTAGCCTCGGGTGAACACAGTACTTAGGACCGAGTTCCAGTAGGTCCTCGACTTCCTTGGGTATCCTTCCGTTGCCAAGAGCTACAATTTTCTGCCCTGAAACGGGCGTTCTTTGTTTCTTCTTTGGCAGCCTGATCACCATGGAACGCCAAAGAAACTCGGCGGTCTGCGAGGCGCTTCGCAAATCCTGTTGAAACAGCTTCTTCGCTCTTTTTAGAGGTGCCTCCTTCAGGTTTATGGCTAGGAGACAATCGGTAAAGAATCTCACCTGCCGCCATGCCTCTCCCTTTAGCATCTTGCAAATCCTTTTCTTGTGGCTCCAGGATGGTTCCAGTCCGCCAAACAGGCGCGACACTTCCGGTGGTAGGTAGGCGTTTTTGACCGAGAAGGAATAAAGCCTGGCTTTGCAGGTCGCATCAGCAATCAAACTTATGCACGCCTGCCTAGAGGTAGGGAGAAGGGAATAAGAGCCCGATGTACTTGAAATGTACTGCAACAGGGTAGCTGCTTGGGCTGGTTGGTACTGCATTCTTTAAAGGAACCCTTTTTTGTGTCATTTCAATACATGAATAGCCTTTTGCCCATGCGCTGTTGCCTTCCCTTTCTCATGGTTGCTTCATCCCCTCACCCATCTGAACGTGTATATATTCTCCCGCCATCTGAGCAATAAAATGGTTGTAAGTGTGCGCTCTGTCCTATCTCCAGTTTTTCCTCAAACGTTTTGCGCACAAAAAAGGGTTCCTTTAAAGAATGCAGTACCAACCAGCCCAAGCAGCTACCCTGTTGCAGTACATTTCAAGTACATCGGGCTCTTATTCCCTTCTCCCTACCTCTAGGCAGGCGTGCATAAGTTTGATTGCTGATGCGACCTGCAAAGCCAGGCTTTATTCCTTCTCGGTCAAAAACGCCTACCTACCACCGGAAGTGTCGCGCCTGTTTGGCGGACTGGAACCATCCTGGAGCCACAAGAAAAGGATTTGCAAGATGCTAAAGGGAGAGGCATGGCGGCAGGTGAGATTCTTTACCGATTGTCTCCTAGCCATAAACCTGAAGGAGGCACCTCTAAAAAGAGCGAAGAAGCTGTTTCAACAGGATTTGCGAAGCGCCTCGCAGACCGCCGAGTTTCTTTGGCGTTCCATGGTGATCAGGCTGCCAAAGAAGAAACAAAGAACGCCCGTTTCAGGGCAGAAAATTGTAGCTCTTGGCAACGGAAGGATACCCAAGGAAGTCGAGGACCTACTGGAACTCGGTCCTAAGTACTGTGTTCACCCGAGGCTAGATAAGACTGAATTGATCAGCCTCGTTAGACAAGCTTCCGGAAGAACAAAAGAAGATGAAATCGAAAGCTGCATACAGCAGGGAGTGAAGTGCCTGCCGAGAGAGCCCATGAAGGAAAGTACCTTCAAAGTGCGGCGTGTCGTGTCTGCTCTAAAAGAAGTGAATATCAAGTTGCTGCAGTCCGACAAGGAGGGAGGCTTTGTCCTGGTGCAGGAACACTGTATGAAGAGAAGGTTGCAACGGCGTTATCGGGGAACTTCAGAGAGCTGCAGAAAGTAGCTCCGACAAAAACGAAGCGAGAAGCGGAGCGGCTGTGTGAAGTTGCGGGGCTCACAAGCTGGCCCTGTCGGTGAGGACGTGCAAGGGCACGAGTCTCTCTGTTTTCTTCACTGCCAAGACTCACAAGGATGGGTGCCCTTTTAGGGTCATCGTATCGGAACGTGACTCCTGGCAAAAACTCGTTGGAAGGTATCTTCAAGCGCATATTTCAGCCCTGAGGATCGAAGATCCGTTTCTTGTAAGGAAACCACACGATGTTACAGACTTTCTTGGTGATGGGTGCCCTCAAAGTATTCGTGCTTTTTCCATAGACGTCAAAGACTTGTTTTATTCCCTACCTCAGGCCATCGTGTGCGAGGAAGTGAAAGAATGCATCCACGCTTCGGTGAGAATGACTTCTGTAAACTTTGTGGGACAGAAGTAGAAAGCTTTCTTGAACTTTTGAACTTTTATCTGAAGTCGACGTTTATTACGAGGAACGACAAGTGGTATATTCAAAACCAGGGTGTGTGCATTGGTTCATGTTTGGCTCCTGTCCTAAGTGATATTTTGTTAGCTCGTTACGACAAACGCATAGAAGCGGGACTTGTTGAGACAGATACCGTGAAGGTATTCCGTTACGTTGACGATTTTTTAGTGATATATAATGCATACCAGCGAGACACACGACAACACGCTGATCAGATTTTTAGGATTTTTTCCGCTAACATGACTAACCTGCAGTTGACGACAGAGTTCCCTGAGAACAACCGGCTTCGATTTTTAGACATAGAACTTACTTTCCTGCCAGGAATCGCAAAAACATGCATGATGGCATCCCTGTCAAGGACCTGTCATCACCAAGTCGAGAGCAGTTTTTGTAACCAAATTGATCGTCTTAAAGCAGCAGGTTTTCCTGATCATTTGCTCTCGGGCATAGCCGAGTCACTTTTTAACGACTTGAAGCAGGGAAGGGGTTCACAAAAGAAAACTCAGGACGAGCCGAAGCCGAAAGTCTCGGCCATACCCTATGTGCACAATGTTTCGCATCGCTTAAAAAGAATTGTCGAAAAAACTGGAGTGAAGGTTGTTTTTACGGCCAAAAATAAGCTAGGGTCCCTTTGTAAAAGAGTGAATTCGGAAGATACTTCAAGCGTGGGTTGCACTAAAAAAAATCATGTGAAAAAGTTTGTAAAATGCATTTTTGGAGTTGTGTACAATATTTCCTTATCATGTGGTCGATGCTACATCGGCCAGACGGGGCGTTGTCTCAACGACCGCCTCAGGGAACATGCGCATCTCATGCGCGGGTCTGTGGGCAGTCACTTGGCTAGTCACTGTTCCAAGTGTGGGTGTACCCCCAAGTTCGAAGATTGTCAAGTAATGGCAAGATACGGGGACAAGAGGGCACGCGAAATTTACGAAGCCTTCTTGATTCGCAAGGCAGGACCAGTGTGTGTGAGTGCCGCTTCTATCAATTTGTCGGATAATGAATATCGGTATCTGTTGAATTGATGTGTCATTTCAATACATGAATAGCCTTTTGCCCATGCGCTGTTGCCTTCCCTTTCTCATGGTTGCTTCATCCCCTCACCCATCTGAACGTGTATATATTCTCCCGCCATCTGAGCAATAAAATGGTTGTAAGTGTGCGCTCTGTCCTATCTCCAGTTTTTCCTCAAACGTTTTGCGCACAAAAAAGGGTTCCTTTAACGAAACGAAAAACATTTCGTTCCGACACCCTGCAATCAACTGTGTAAGACAGATGTGCTAGCTCGTTTCCGTTCGGAGCCTAAATACTTTCTCTCTGCTAATGCATGCACTACACATATAATGAATTAAATGTTCGTTGTATTGCCTGAGCAGTAGCGCCAACAGCACATCATGAAATATAAAATCTTCGGCCTAAAACCAGCGACACGAGCCTGTTACTTTATGGGATATAGTCCAGTACCTGCAACACGCTCTAAATGCGGAAGATGTAATTAGATGGAGCAACGATGCAAAATATACAGCGATGGTCGTAGGTCGTAACCAGCAATGACCAAGCTAAATGTGACCCGCAGCGAAGCTTACACAGTAGCCCATACGATCAAAAACTAGCAGTTGTTTCGTGCATGAATGCAACCGGTGAGCGAAGCTCCTTAGAAGTAGGACGGAAACGACTATCCACCTGACCTCGCTGCTGGCTTTGATGAAGGCGGTAGGGTGGGGAGAGCGTCTGCTGCGCTCGGTGGCAGGAACGAATGAGCGAGTGAGTGCGCAACGCGCACAGCGCAGGGAGAGGGAGACAGGTGGGAGAGGAGTGCGAGCGGTGATGCGGCGGGGAGCTTCGACAGAACGCCGCGCGAGCTGTATTCTTGCGCAGCGCGGGTGGGGAAAGCGTCTGCTACTACCTTCGACAAAGCGCCCGAGGTGTGCTAGAATGATGGCTGTCATTTCACAATCCACAATAAATGTGGTGAAAGTGAAGACGACCACTATAACCAGTTGTGTACAGAGCTTATTTCTTTTAACCTCGAACTTCTGGTGCGCTAGAACCAAACCACTCAAGGCCTAAATATTTCCTCTTAAATCACCGGCCATTGCAACCTAGAGCGATGCTTAAGAGAAGGGAGCTTCGACGGCACGGGCGGGGCGCGCGCCTAAGGAGCTTCGCTTCTAAAAAATGGCCTCTGATCAGCTGCTCACGGGGCTCAGCGTCCTCTGTGGGAGGAGGGATCACCGCCGGCGGAACAAAAAATAAAGAGGATCCTGTAACCCTTGTTCAATGCAGCGCCGGCTTCCAGGCCACTCGCGAGATCGGGAAGGCACTTCGCAGGTCAGTCACAGGCGTGTGCAGGGTTCCCCATGAGGGAGTGTCACGGTGTACTGTATTCACCGCATGCCAGCTTATACTCAATAACGAAGGACGTCTCTGTCGCACACACACATAGACATATTTTTATAAATGTACAAACAACTCGCCTTATACACAGACAGGAGTTCACTTACGAGAAAAGTCAGGGTGCACTTATCACCATTATAACCGTCTGGAAGGCGTCCCAGAAGCGACGCTACTGTGCAGGTGCAGTGTGGGACTGCCCGACAACCGACCATTTAGGCTCAGGGACATGAAGCATCGGCAGGAGCCACGATTGCTCGTCCGCATGGCTGCTTGCTGGCTTGCTCGATTCTTGGCTCTCACCCACTTCCTTTTCTCTCCTCCGCTTCTTTTCTCTTTTCCAGTTCCTCTTTTTTTTCGCGTTCTTTATTCTTGGATGTCTCAAGAGCGCTGTGGTGACTTCAAGGCTTGGGTGACTTGGTCGTTGTCGTCTTCACTTTGCCATCGTCCGTACGCGCCCCACGTGACGGGGGCCGAAGTCTCACCCCCTCCCCTTGGGTTGATTCCGGAAAAAAGAGAGAAAAAACACGCTTCCCAGTGCGTGCAAAAATAACAAGGACGACGTGCTTCCCACAACCTTTGGACCCTAACTTTTCGGGGATAAAAAAAAAGGTAGTAAACCGCTCTTGGAATGCAACGTCAGTGGTCCTCAGCGGCCAGTATATTGCGAAAACCTCCACTTTCAAGAATGATGGGTCAGGTCAGACTGGGCACGGAGCAGGCCCCCTTGATTTGATGACGGGCTCGCCAATGGCGACTCGGCCAACCAGCTAGCTTCTCTTCCACCTTCGCTCTTCTTGTTGAGGGTATCAACAGAAGTTATTGCGCATGTCGATGTACGAGTACAAATCTCAATCATGTTGTCAACATTTGAGCGCTCGGTCGCGGATGGCAGCGGCGTCCGCCCAGCTGCCTCTAGCAGGCAGGCTGTTGTGATGTGTTCTTTGTTCGCGAAGGCGTCGCTTTATTGACCGTCCTCTTGTAAATCAAGCAGAAAACAAGAGCACTCGCCTGTTGTGTCCCAGGACTACCTACCGAGGTAGCACAATGAGTAAGCTGTCGCGCTGCTTAGATTTACACGTGTGCTTAGATATGAGATTACATTAAAAAACACGGGTGGTCTAAATTAATCCGGAGCTCCTCACCACCGCGTCTCTCATAATCATATCGTGGCTTCGGCACGTAAAATCCGAGCACTTCACTTGCGTCCCAGATTTGAATTGCGCGATGCAGACCATCATTTTCTGTGTGACAAGCTTTCCAACGCGCACGTGGATGCCCTCTTTTGGCGCTTGTCGAAACGAAAACTAAGCGCGCTTACGGCGCCTTCCACGGTATACGGTGTGAGCATTGTGGCACGCAGCACACGCCATTGCTCTTGCACTATTTACCCATTACTGAAGCGCAAAGGTTCCACGATGTTGCACCAACAAAATCCACCGTAATTCACTTGCCGCACGCGCAAGACGTTGCGGGACCCAATTCGACGACGAAGCACAGCTCACGCGTTGTCGCCAGGCAAGTTTTCGTTCTATCACGGGATCCCGGCTATCGCCGGTTGCCGGGTGGCGGCGCCACCATAGCTGAAAGTTGCGAATATGCTCGTGACCACACTGTGGTGCAGTGCCGTTTCATTCGCCTTGGTTTCATTAGGAATCCTTGAAACATTTGTTCTGCGTTTGTGGCATCTTCCGTAGCTGGATTAAAGCAAGCACCTCACTTATTTGCCGCGCCATGGTGTATTGGCTTGGCAGACACGTAGGTCGGTCACGTTACATACGACCTTTTCTAGCGCGAAAGTGGCAAATAAAAGAAAAAGAAGAAGAACACAGTGCTAAACATCAAGTGACGTCATTTCAGAAAATACTATGCGTGCAGCTGCTACGTCGCCAACGAAGCATCAAATGAAAAAAGCTAGACTCACTGTTGAATAATAGATAGCAGTGTTGCTAATTAATACACTCCGTGACCTGGTCCATAAAGGAGCAGTGGCACGAAATTTCAAGCTCGAGACATGGCCTTAACCCGATAGCTTGGTATGCGTAAGTTTTGTTCAGCGAACCATGAATTGCGTCCCATTACGTGCAAGTTATTTGATTTCGAGAGGAAACAGCGTACGCAGGCTCAACGGGGCGTTCAGCACAGTACTATGACGTGTTCAGCGGGCCCCAGGCCACGCTTCAGGTGCTGAGTGACGATGCGCTAGTAACGCCGACGATCTCCGCGCTGTCATTGCGGTGCCTACTGGCAGCGGCGACACCTTGCAGCAGCTTCACTTGGATTGTCTGGGTTGGTTGAAATTCTGCGTCTTCGCCGCACTACTTCGAATGACTTGTGTGCTCGTCAGCGTGTGATAACTGTGAGCGACGATCTCAACTGCATTACGTGCCTAGCATGTCGTGAAAAAGTTGTGCGCGGCTTACACCAGTGGCATGTCAACTACCGCAACAAGGAATGTCTTTGTCGCCGACATTTTATAAAAGCTTCCAGGTGCGTATGAAATTAATGTCTCTCCGCGCGTCTCCGCGATGCATTCAACGTTGGCCTTAAGCAGCCAGAGACTGTGCCGCTCTTCGATGTTTGATGGCGACATGGAGGAGACGCGCAGAGCGTGTGCGGCGTCTGCATGGGTGAGCGCTGGAAGGTGAGCCCGGCGTAATGGAAGAATCGGTAGGCGGGAATGAAATTATGAGCATTTCACCTTTAATTAATCGTTGAATAAATCGTTTGTTCTTGTTAGCCACCTAGCTGCTTATTTTTGTGGACAGGATAGGAGCGTCTGTCCAGTCCACAACATTTCTTCCTGCTCTGTGTTCTTGACAGCCAGCATGGCCACAGGTTGTCTGTCTCAGTAGTAGGCGCATTTCATTGCGTGAAATTGGAAGGCTGACTGCCTCTTTGTTATTGTGTGCCCGATTTAGCGCGGCGTCCGCTGCAGTGTTTCCTGGAATGTTGCAGTGACCTGCTATCCATCGGAATGCGATCACGTGATTCATTGCTTTTGCTTTTGGGTGTTCTTTTAGGGTTTCATATAATGGGGAAGAGTTTAAAAGAATCTTTTGTAATACTTTGTAAAGACGCTAGAGCGGCCTGTGAATCGCTAAAAATGACCCATTCTTGCTCCTTCTTTACTGATGTTATAAAGCGCAACGCCGATAGAATTGCAAAGAGTTCCGCAACAGTAGAAGACGTCACTCTACATAATTTAAATGTCTGCTCTAATGCCAAATGTGGAATGACAAAAGCTGAAGAGGGGGAATTTGCATGACAAGAATCGTCTGTATACACGGGACTATACCGTGGATATAGGGCATAAATGTGGAATAGTGCCAGCTGCTGCGCGAATATCATGAACATGTCCCTTTTAGATATTATGCCCTCGACCGACAACTGTATTTTTGGTCTTGGTACCATCCAAGGAGGGAAATTGTTATCTACTCTGCTTAACTTATATCTCGGCAATAGTGCTTTATGTTCTTGAACAATATTGTGAAGCTTACATTTATTTATTTCTATAAGTGCGAGGTTCAATGGATGCTCGTGCTGAGTTAAAATTCGGTATACATGTCGACAAGTTTCGATTGTTCGTACGATGGAAAATGGCGGATGACGAGCTTCAGCGATTACAAGAGGACTCGGAAGTTGCCTGTGGGACACCTAGGCACACCCTTAGCCCCCTTGCCAGTAACCTCTGAAGACGTTCCTCGGTAGTTTGCCATAACCCCTGGACAACAGGTGCCGAATAAGCAATCTTTTGCTGTATTAGTGAGTCTTCAACAGCACTTTTATGATAACAGTGTACCCACTACGTGTGTGTAAGAGAATGCGTGCACTAATGTGCATGCCCTTTGCAATGGGTGGCATGCTTTAAACCAGCACCAATTACGCGCGTGATACTTTTAGGGGCGAAGCTCCTAAGATGTGGGTCGTTCCCTCCTCTGTAGTAGTATGTAGCCAGCTATAGATTAATGAAATTCTCACTAGATGAGCAATTCACTAGATATCATAATTTATAAGACATCGTAGTGTTCCTTGATTTAATCACACTAAAAGACATACTTTGCGGGCGATATACTCTAGTGAGCTTTAAACTTTTCGTCTTGTTGTACATGATAAAGAAATTTTTTCTACGAAAAACGCAAAGCATACCTTGCGCCAGATGTTTGGTTTTGGGACGATTTATGTGCAGTAAACGCCGTGCATTGTTTGCGAAGACGGAGCACTTGCACGATCGCGTTCCGTTGGCTTTCGTTGGGCATGCTACCGACCTCGCGTCGCGCAACGCGACGCGCGTTGTGTCTCCCCCTAGCCTTGCCGTTAATTCTCACAGGGCGAGCGGGGAACGCTCTTGGCGCGCTTTCTCTTTCGCTCGAGAGCGAACACTTTCCCTGCATTTCACCGATCACAAAGTGGTGATAATGAAGAGACCACGTAAACCAATAAAAGCTTGATGTTTAACATATACACGGTGCTTCACACTCTTCATATGATGTACTGGGCGAATTTCACGGTTTACCCATGATTGCCTCCAGAGCTTCGCGCCACTCATCATTCACCCCGTGGATATGCTGTGACTTTTTTTCAAAGCTGCGATGCACACACGTGTTCGTAAGGGAATACGCGCAGTAATGTGTGTACCTCTTGTAATGGGTGGCCGGCTTTAAACCACAAACTCGTTATGCAGTTGACATGGTTTGACGCCCGATGGCAATATACGCTTGTGCCCCGTTTTACTGCGATATTACAACTCGTGCTGTGACACCTGCACATAGGACGCGTATGTTTGTGAAGCATTAAAGTTAATTTCAGTGCAGTTCCAAGCAATGGAGTGGCACTGTGGTAGAACACCTGCTTGCCACGCAGACGGCCTGGTTTCTATTCTGACTCGAACTGAAGATCTTTTATTATTTATTTTTTCGGTCACGGACAAGATGATGATTTTTCGCTCACAACCAATGATGCCGACACCGACACCGGAATTTCTGCGGAACGAGCTCTTTAACAGCTAAAAAGTTCCGCCACCGGGAGTCCAACTTACGACCCCTCGCTCCGCAGCGCGCGGCGCGAAACGACACGAGCACTGACGGCACGCTCTTCGCCATACCAACGGCGAGCTATTTCTATATAACATTTGCCGGTGGCGGTACTCAGAGATCGGTGGTAGATCAGCGTGTTTTCGTTATCACTAGAGAGATGGCGCGAAGGGCTCGAAGGGCGTAGAGTTATTGTATATGCTACCTTTAGGTAGCAGAGTTGCGCATCTGTTTTCCAAACGCCGCTAGCAACCATGCTTGTGGAGAAGCTGACGCTCGGGCCAATTTTTGCATTTCTTGACGCCGCCGCTGCAGCTCACTCAATTAACACTATAGTCATCGACAGCCAATGTTTATCGCCGGCCTTCGACACTCCAGACATGTTTATCGGCGACGCGGTAGGCATGTCGCCTGCAAAAATGGAGTGCGACTTCACCGCATAGCTGTGGTTGCTAGCCGGACCTATGCGCTACTCTGCTACCTAAAGGTAGCATATACAGTGACTCTAGAAGGGCGTAAAGCCCCTTAATATAGAACGTAGCGACACTTTCCTCCACTCTGGCGCTTTCCTCCTCTTTAATCCTCTCCCGACAGGCCACGCCTCCCCTTCCAAGCGGCCGCTGTACGGTCGACGGCCCTGCGCGTTGGCTGGCAGCCGCGAACGCGTCCCTCCCCTATTGAAAATCGTGGGTTGGTGGATGCTGGAATTCTTGGTGGACAAGGTGGAAACAATAGTGGATGTGGTGGAAACTGTGGTGGTCATAATGGCTGATGATGGCGAGAGTGGAAAAAATGGTGGCAGATGGTGGTGGTGGTGGCGAGCTTCTTTTGGTGTTAAGTGGAAAATGCTGGCTGATGGTGGCGAGAGTGGAAAAATGGTGGCAGATGGTGGTGGTGGTGGCGAGCTTCTTTTGGTGTTAAGTGGAAAATGCTGGCTGATGGTGGCGAGAGTGGAAAAATGGTGGCAGATGGTGGTGGTGGTGGCGAGCTTTTTTTGGTGTTAAGTGGAAAATGCTGGCTGATGGTGGCGAGCAAAACGTGTTTCGGTGGATGGCTTGGTGAACAAGCTGGATGACGGTGGCATGATGGAAGTGCACGTGACATTATGTGAAATCACTGTCACTTCTAATGTTTTGCTGTTCAATGTGTAGAAAAATATGTTTACAGTTCAAAGAAGCCAACGCCGATCATTAAGCGTTTCAGCACGCTTTTTTTATTCATGCGGCGTAACCACCTCAAGATTTGTGGAGCACAGAAGCCGTGAATGTTTACATTTTACGCACGTACTTATCAGGTTTACATCCGCGATGTGCTGCTCCATTGTGATGCTTACAAGTCTAGAAGTGTCGGTGTGAACAGCGACAGTATCTGTGTTACATCGGCGCGCAGTTGCCGAGAAGTAAATGAGCCCTTCCAGCGGGTAGACCAGAAAACAGCTGCCGCTTGATACCGTCACGCTAGAAACGCAACTCTGGCAATTCTTGCACACTCACTTACCTCAGCGGCACTTTAAGGTAACAGTGGAAATGCGTGCGAAGCTAAAATGCACAAACTTTTACCTTCGGCCACTTCCACTCATCATATTCTACCACCATGATTGCCACCAAAGGTTAGGCATAGCTTACCGACCGAGTCCGTCTACGTGTTATCGGCACTTCTGGGTTTCAGGATACACGATTCCGATGAGTACGAATGACTTTACAGCACAGCTGTGGCATCGGCTAACCTAAATGAAGCGTTTTTTCTTGTGTACGGTGTCCGCACAAGAAGCGATCAGCATATAGATGCGACGCGCTTCCAGCAAACGCCTCCGCTCACCAACCGCCGCCGATCGCACTCGCCGGCGCTTCTCTGACACGTATGCGAGAACGTAGACTTGTCAATTCGAACGCCTTACTGAACCAATATGATGGCATATTTTTCCCGCGCACAGCACTTGCGTTTGGCCGAGCTGTTCTGCAGTAGTAGCTAATGATACAGCGTCAGATCAGTGCGCTGGCACGGCTGCGCTGTAGGTTGCGCGAAAACAGCATCACAATACTCAATCAACTGTACGCGCGTATTTATCGAATGAGATTTGAGTGGACATAAAGCCTCTGCACATGTCGCCCTTTGGAAAAAGCGAGAAACGGCAATTAAACTTAGCTGTATACCCGCTCCTCGGTCCACTTGACACTTTTTTTGGAGTTACGTTGTGAATTCTACAAGAAAGTTAGCGCTGTTGCCATTATCGACGTGCCATTCGTTACCGGCAGCAGTTTGTTCGCGTTTAATAACTATGCAAATTTTAGTACGATGTGAAGATCGCATCTGTGTCCAGTATGAGACATACAAAGCTGAAGCCAAACGGTGTATTCGTATGTTGACTAGTCATTTTGCAGAACTCAAAACAACTGTCAGCGTGGCGTAGTGGTAAAGTACTCGGCTCGAGATCCGAAGGTCGCACGTTCGACTCCCGGTGGCGGCAGTTTTTTTTTTTTTTTTTGCATACGGCTTTTTCATTCTTTTTTGTACTAATGCTTTCTACATCGCCTTCTATACAATTATTTATGTGTAACAGCTAATCACGATGGTCCCGACGCTGTAGAGCCGTTTTACGCTCCGCTATTCCCAGCATCCAGCATACACCATGTGCCACCATCTTCCAGCACCATAATCCACCATAATGGTGGATGGTGGAATCCACCATCCCACATGGTGGATAAATTTTCAATAGGGTCCTTAGTGATAGCATAGGTGATAGCGTCGGCGAAAAATGAAAACAAGAAAAAAAATGCCCCCACCTCCCCAAAGGGAATCGTGAGGAAATGCAAATGCATTTCCTGCGCCGAGAGTACACGGCGTAGTAATTTTAATGGCGTAAAGCTGGACACATCGACGCGCTCAAGTGTCTCCCTTTTGGACGCCTCTTTCAACGAACGCTTCCTGCGTGCGTTCGTAATCACCTCAGAGATGTTGCCACCGCCTTCAATGCAGCACAAACGCGTTTAGAACGCGCTGTTTTCAGGCTGTGCCAAGACAGCACAAACGCTACAAACGCGTTTCAAACGCACTGCATTGAGGCAGTGGCGCAGGGAGGAGAGAGAGCGAACGGCGAGAAGAGGAGCGGCGAAGCACTGCACCTACCCTCTCCTACACTCTCTCCACACGCGGGAGCTCCGCCGAGCTTCCACGATGCGAGCGCCCTCACACGCCAGAGCGCGCTCCTCCTCTCCACTCACCCTCCGCTACTTCGCCCGCACCACCTGCTCCGGTTGCTAGGGGCGAGGATAAGCGCGCGCGCCCGCAGCTGTTGCTATGGGAGAGGGAGTGAAACGGAGAGGCGCGCGGAACACGCCGGATGCCTTACATAGCCCGACTAAGAAATGCATTCGCATTTAAAATTATTCGCGCGCGTTTCCCGGGCGACGGCCCGAGGGGCGCTCCGGAAAGCGCCAAGACGAGAGGCGGGAGAGGAGGGCGCGGGTCGCGCCGGCTCGGTTAAAAGAAAGACAGTACATTTCAAAACAGATCCAGGGACTTTCTAAGGGCTCACTTTAAACGTATACTCCATCTCACAAGCTGGTTGCAGCAGGGTGGAAGCTGCCAGGTGTCAACAAACGATACGCTTGCGAAGCAAAACCTAGTTTGTAATTGCATTATAGCTGGAGAAAGTTAAGAAGACTGCGTTTGTTTGGAACGTGCTACGTCACGGCAATACGTGATACACCAATCACGATTCGTGTGTGCGTCATAAGCATTTAATTTCTGTAGTGGTAACTGCCGATAATTGTGATGACGAAACAACATGGCAGAGCCCACGCAGACGCGATCAGCCGCTTCGATCCGTACTCTCGCTTGTTACTTGCCCACTGTTGCGGCAACAACAAATGAACGCTGGAAACGGATATCGCTTTGTGCCAAAGTATCAGGTACGTTTTATCCCTATCACTGAGATTAGCTGTTTGTTCAGGCACGCCTGCTAAGCCTTGTACTCGATAATTTGAAAATCAATCTTCGAAACAGTGCAAAATAACCACGAATACATTGCTGTCGAATCGCCAGGATGCAAATAGAACGCAAACACAAGCGTCGGTTTAGAATTTATGGGTCACACAGCTCACGACGGCGACTTCATAATTTCGAGGCACAAGGAGCCAGCGTCGACGTGCGCTGCCATGTTTTTTTTTTTTTTCGGCGCTACCGTTGCTGCCCAACGCTAAGAGCGTTGGTTGCTACCGTATGCTCGCTTTACTCTTCCACCACGCAGTTGTTCTTCTTTTGCGACTCTGGTGTTGCTGCCCAACGCTAACAGCGTTGGTTCCTGCCGTGTGCTCGCTCTTATCACCCAACGCATGGGCGCAGACGCCGTCTAACAGACGACGCGGCGCGGATGAAGACAACGTGAGTGGTGTGGTGTATATCAAGCTTGCGAACCGAACGCGAGCAGCCATGAATGTGACATGTAAATCATGCTGTAGATGAGATGCATATCCCGATTTTCATGTTGCCACCTGTTATTTCTATTCGCCATACAGTATATCGCCATACAGTATTCGCCATACAGTATATCAAGCTGGCGAACCGAACGCGAGCGACCATGAGCGTTACATGTAAATCATGCTGCAAATGAAATGCGTGTCACAACTTTCATGTTACCACCTGTTATTTCTATTCGTCATACAGTCATGTCGCGCAGTACCAATATTGGTGTATATCAAGCTGGCGAACCGGCCGCGAGCGAACATGAGCGTGGGTCAGAGGTCATGACTGTCCGCTTCGGGAAGGGTGCGGTGGTCGAGTGCCTGGCAGGTGCAGGCCACGCGCAGAGGCTGAGGTGAGCGCAAATCAGGAAGCGAGGGCGATGAAACGAAGTCCGGGTCACCAATTTCTGGGAACAGGCAGACAGATGTCGATGCTGTGAGACCACGAAATATATGTTTCGTCTGGAACTATTTTCCACAGTCGCGAACAAGACCACGCGCAACCGCCTCGTGCTCGTAGCTTCGTGTTCGTCTTGTCGTCGTCTTGTCGTCGGACTCTTGTAGCCCGCAGTAGTGCGCTACAACGTGAGTCTGAGTGAGCCTAGGTGAGTCGACTCATGAATCCGTTAGCGAAAAATTAGCTTTTTCGATCATGGTGTCAATGCTCCTTAAGAACAATATCTCTCATAATCGGTGCTCCGCGATACGCCTTTTGATCTTGTCCTTTCAAATACGAGTTATCTGTGGTTTCAAACCAGGAAGGGCATTTTTAACGCGAAAGTGTTTTATGCCGGGGTCTACCAAGACCTCAGTGACGTATTTCCGTCACGGAAATGACGTCCAAAAAATTTGCACGATTAGATGGTAAAGAGAAAAGGTTCCGTCAACGGGCATCGAACCCACGACCGCTCGGTCTGCAACAAGAGACTCCACATCGCCACTGTCACAGACTCCAGAGGCTTTACAAACGCGCCTTTTATATCTACCACTCTCCCGGTCGGCGGTGTGGCGTTGCCCTCTAGGAGCGGTAAAGTAATTCTTCATTACTGTGACCTCCGCGATTAGCACCTGCAACGCCTTACACGTCCGTCCCATACGGAGCGTTTTCAATAGAAGTTCAATTTTGTCAATGCCTTAACACACCGCGAGGTGGCGATCTTAGCCCAAGCCTCGTATAGGGAGCCTACATGACCGGCCGCAGGCTCCCTAAAGCGTCGTAAAAGCATCGGCCTCGCTGATAGCATCACACTAATCCAAACCAAAAAAAAAAATGGCCGCGTATCTGCGTGCTTCGCTGCAAATATCGTCTAAAGACGATAGAAGAGGCGCTGCGTGCAGATATGGACGCCATCTGGCAATACGTCGGGAAACATGAATGCTGTGTTGCGGGCGGTAGTCCCGGCGCAGCAGCAGGCGAAGACCGGCGGTGACCAACGCGACCGGCGGGCACGCCAGCCAGGCCGAACACGCGGTTTCGCGCGAAGCGCCGAAGCAGAAGAACGTCCGCACTCAACGAGTACTCTCCACATACTCTTTTATTTACACGTCGCCTGGGTAAAACAGGAATGCCAGAGCGGCGCCCCATGGCATTCGTACAGTGCAATACTGAACCGAAACCGAAACACAACAATGAGCTCGTGCAGAGCGCACGGAGGAAGGCAAGTTTCAGCGCAGTCGCATTTTCAGCGCAGCTTAAGAAACCAGGGTCTTTAGAATTACGTATCTATCTATTTTCTATTAAAGGAACACACCACCTAATACTTACCTAGTGATGTTGCGCCTCAGATATGCGTAATGTTTGCTCTTTGATCAACAATGTACACAAGTATGAACCTAGTCAGCCGTTCAAGATGGCTGGCCCTTCTGCAAGTGGTTCAACTTTGGCCGGGTGGCTGAATCGAGTGACGTGCCGACAAACAGAAAGACAGACCAAAATTTCTGCGTTTAAGTTCCCCAAGAAAGACTATCGTCTTTAAAATAGCTCTGCGACACGCGCCTGCCTCACCTGGCGGTAACACCGCGTTCCCCGCTCACGTGCTCGCCCCGAGAAAAATCGCGGCCGGGCTACCGGGGCGGCACGACGCGCTTTGCGTTTCCCTCTAGTCCGGCCGTGGCGTTCAATCACATTTTAACATGCCGCAGCATGGCGACCAAGTTCTGCGTCCAATATGCGACACTCTTCTGGCTATCACACCTCGTTATCTTATTACGCTTTCACCGTTAACTACTACAGCTAGCACAAGGGTTTGTTTAACATTTAACATGCACGTTAGTCATCGGGATGGAGATGTACCACCAATCATCAAAGTGGGTGCATCCACGTTAAACGATGCTATGGCGGCCAGACATCAATATATATTGTACAAACTCTCTTATATCAATGTAGAGTAAACATTCAGTTACTTCTGGAAGGGCACGCTTTACTTTCGTGTTATTCCGATACCTATGACGGAGGGATCAACCATCTTTCTATGAAACACGTGACTCACAGCAGATATTTTATCAAGAACTTTCCTTCAAAGAGTTTACGGGGAGAGGTCATGGCAGCCCCGCCTTCTAACTCACGCCTCTGAAGAATAAATATTGAAGTTGCGCATGAACGCTAGTGCGTTGAGATATCTGTGAATACGCTTGAGTATAAACGTAAGACGATGTAAGGCTGGTAGTCATGCTGAAGATGAGTAGATAGAAACTAAGGTCGGCAATAAAAGGTGAAGCTCACTCAGACTCACTCAATAGATTTTGCGCTTAGGACTCACTCGGACTCAGACTCACCAATATTTTCCTCACCAGGACTCAGTAGGACTCAGAATCACTGAAATGCTCCCAAACCGGACTCACTAGGACTCAAACACACCAAAATATTATTCACCCCGACTCACTCAGACTCAGACTCGCGCCCGATCCGAGTCTGAGCGAGTCTGGGTGGGTCGACTCATGAGTAAGTTTTCCGACCTATATGCCTAACACTCGGGCACTCCAACGTCCCTTACGTGAGGCGAGGGGACATCTTCCGGAAAGGCGTTCATGTGCAGTAACACACGACGAAGGAATATCTCCCTCACGGCAACGTTCCTTTTCGGTTTAAATATAGTACAACAGTTCCTGCATCTACTTTTCCAACGTAAAGGATACTATCGTACATAGCCCGCACAACTCAACAATGCAGCCTTTCAAAGAAGGATCCTCGGGTGCCGCCTCATACCCTCTGTGATGTTGTAAATATGCGTGACCCCCCCCCCCCCAAAAAAAAAAATGCACTGCCGAGGCAGTGACGTCGCCCTTTGTGCACCCGCATCACGTCGCTAGAGCCGCCATGTTGAATTCCGGCAGTGACCTTTTCTTTGTAAAGAGTGTGTGGTGAACTGTAGTCTGCACAGTCGGCACCATCAACAATAACTCCAACTTACGCGTGGTCTATGTTTTCTCTCCTGCTGATTTATCGAGCAGCTCTTTTTTTTCTCTCACTCCCTTTTTTTTTTGCGGCGCTCATTTGAGCAACCGGAGCTGATCGCAGAGGCCACAAACCACCTGAACAACTTAGTCTGGTGCCGTGTGTTATCGGCGCAACTTCTTTCTGAAAAGGGTTCTTCAGAGCAACGACAGGGGCTTACTGCAACCGTCGTCAGGGGTATTAGGCAAAGAGACGGCCGTCTCTGTTGAAAAGGACTCCCCGCTGCTCGTACAGGGGCAAGAGAACGAAACGTCCCTGGCCAGCCGTCAGAGACCACCACCCCGTTTTTGGGGCCCTCCGCTAGCAGGATGCAATCCTTTTATGTTCAAGACGTCCCCAGCGCAAAGGTGTATTCCCAATATCATCTGCACAGGTTAATCCCGAGCATCCCGTTAGTGAACAATAGTTACTCCTTCGCGACAGCAGGGCTCAACATTAGGTTGTTTCGAGAATCGTGTATTATTGTTATTGATGAGGGTGGAGCGAGTAAAACCCGGAATATTGAGCTCGGTATGTATAAGACGAAACATTACTAGTACCACCTTATGACTGAACAACATACGCAAAGGTAAAACAATTAAAAAACGGAATATGGGAGCAGAGGGCGATGTATGCGATTTAAATGTAACTAATCCAAATACTGCGAAACCTCCAGCTGATGAAGATGTGTGGCATTACCACAAGATGAGAGCCAGTATTAGAGGTGACTGTGTATGTACGCGTAATATAAAAGCCTAACACTGTTTTGAGAAAAAAAGGAGCAAGTTTTTATGATGACGTGAATACCAAATGAGATTTTTTGAATAAGTGATTGAGTATGACACTACAACTTTAGATTCTCATCTAGAACAGCACCAAGAAATTTAGTGGACGCGGATATCGCAATTACATCATCATGTAAGGAAACTGCAAGAGAATGAACAAGCAAAGGTTTTGAGGAGTGGAGTATCATCAATGTTGTCTTAGATGGATCAATTATTCGCTTATTTTCAGCACACCACCACGAATGAACATTTGCTAGGTCCATATTAAGTTCGTCCTGCAATGCACCAGAATCTTCTTGCGATAGCAATTATATGGACACTCTCGACGGGTTTTTGCCGTCGCGTCATGTCCTGTACGAAATCCATATTGATAAGATCCCCCCGCGCATCGTATGTTCTACCGCGGGCAGAAGCGCGCCAACGGGGGCGACGAACGCCGCCGAAGCAGAAATCAAACGAGCCGGCCTATTTCCGTCGCTCGGAGGGTGCATGCGATAACATCACCCCGCTCGGGAGACCTGCCGTCGAAGCAGACAGGAAACACCCCGCCCATCTTTATTGACCAGGAAAAGACGCGAGGGGGGGGGGGGGTGTCACGCGAGCAGCAACTTTGAACTTTGAATAAAAGGGCGCGGTCGCGATCGCTGGCTCGCGCGCTATCTCGACAGCCATCACAGCGGACGGCTCGTATACCCTTCTACGTGCTGCGCTCTCAACGCGAAGTCACTATGCGGACAGAGCATCTCTCCCTGGAGCGGCCGCATTCTCTTACACCAGCGTTTTGTAGTTACGTGAGATCGGATAGAAAACAGTTAGCTGCTAGCCTCATTTCGTATGAACCTACAATTTGTTGCTACGGCATACATTGCTTCGCCCTTGCTGTGAAACTGACTCTTTTATCGCATGCGAAAATGCATGCCACCAGCATTTTCTCTTCTACACTTTTACAAATTATACAGTGTATTGTATTACATTATGTTGTAGAAATAGTCTATCCATGGTGTCGACTATAATGTCGAGAAACTGTGCTTGATTTATGCCACATACGTCGTACGTAATGTAGCTTCCTCACATACACGCAGTGAAAAATCTAGCATGCTAATGTGTTTATGAATTTGTATTCCTTATTTTTCGTCCCTTCTTCTGGCACGCCGTGTTATGTACCCTGTCTTATTGCTACCACCGAACTAATGTCTCGTCGACGCCGGCCTTTGTCCTTAGCCACCTTCCGGTGGGTGTTGATGTGATCGATACGACCGGAGAAGAATTTCGAGGCAATACGAAGGCAGGCAAAGAGAAGCTCGCCTAGGTGGCCGGAAATTGCCGACCAAGTCGCCGACAGCGAACGTGCTTTCGTAGCAGCGAAGATAAACATCGTGGTGCCGCGCCGGGTCTCCTCGTAAAAAAGAGCAACGCAGATGCAAGCGGCCCTCAAATGAATGCGCAAAAGAAAGCAAGGATGCGTGAAAGCAATGCGTGAAAGCAAGCTGACAAAAACAGCCTCAGGGCGTCTCGTGCGGAAGCCGCACAATAAGGATGTGGCAACCACCTCTGCGCGTTCCTTCTTTCTCTCAAGTTGTCGTCTACAGGGCAGGGAAAGACAGCGCACGCGAGAAGAAAAATTAGCGACACCTTCGTGGGAAACTTGAGCGCAACTCTACGGGTGTTCTCATTTCCCGCTATACCAAGGCAAACAATTGACAAAAACATGTACGCACGCACTGACAACTCCTTATTTTCCACACATGCTGTTTCTCGGCGACGGCACCTAGCTGGTGCTTCGGCGGCGCGTAACTCGGCATTCTGATGTCGGCGCCGCTGAGCTCGGGCAAAGATATCTCGCACAATGCCTGGGAAGCATGCTGCGCCGCTATTGGCCGCAAACGATCACGTGATCTACAACGCTTTTCCGATATTTCTGTTCGTATTCAATTACGTAAGATGGCGGCGCCCATAGACACGCGAATGGGCTGTGTTTTCAAGCAGTCGACTCGCTCCGCTCTTTTATCTTTCGCTCGTTCGTTCGGGCTGCCAAACGGCGCAGAAGACGCCGTACTTACACTACTTCGGATGTTAGCTGTGTTAAGGCAAGCAGTTGTCTCACTTGCGGAATTTACGCTGCGGGCTTCTGTTCGGCGCGTGGAATAAGACGATGTGAATTTGTTGCTTCAGGGTAAAAGGAGTCCATTTTGTAACGCTGAGGGTGCTTCCTACACCGCGCGTTTGTCCAACAGCCCTTTTCTCTTTTATTCCGATAGCAAATATACGGACATTCTCGACAGGCTATTGCCGTCGCCGTCATGTTCCGTATAAAGTTCAAATCGATAACATCCCTCAGATATATGAAGCATTTGCTTAAATAAATTCAGTTGCGAGTGTCGTCTGTTTCTCGTCCCTTTAGTCCCCGTCAAAAAAGTGCGCTACTTCACCATACGGAATAATGATCAGTCACCAACTAGCCCAGCTTTCAACCCTACTGAACATCCCCCGCGAATCGCATGTTGTACCCGCGGGTAAAAGCACGCGTGCGGCGGCGACGAACGCGGCTCAAACAGAGATCAAACGAGCCGGCCCATGTCCGTCGCTCGGAGGGCGCACGCGATAACATCACCCGCGTGCGAGGCCTGCCGTGGAATGCTGCTCAAGCAGACAGGAAACGCCCCTCCTCTCCAGAAGGAGCATGACGCGGGGGGGGGGGGGTGTCGCTCGAGCAGCAATTGTGAACTTTGATCTTTCATTACAAGGGCGGTCGCGACTGCTGGCGCACGCGTTATCTCGGCAGGCATCAGCAAAAGGCTCGTATACCCTTCTGCGTGTTGTGCTCTCAACGCGGAGAGACTGTGCGAAAACCGCTCCTCTCCCTGGAGCGGCCATATTCCCTTCCACAGCGCTTTGAGACCTGATCTAAAACTTTGAGACGCGAAACCTGATCTAAAAGAGTTGGCTGCCAGCCTTACTTCGTATAACGTATAGCATTGCAATTTGTCGCTATCGTATTCATTGGTTAGCGCTTGGGGTGAAAGTGATTTTTTTCTTTTTTATCACGCAATGCACCGCCTTCCAGCTTACAGGCTCTTGGGTACAGAGTGCCTATGAAACGCATGTAGTAATGTCTACGGCCCATAAAGCTAGTACGAGCGGTTGGGGCCTTGGCGTTCGCTAGATGCAATTATGCCTTCAGGAAGGACATTGAAATGTGCATCGCAGGTGCCTTTTAGGGGCGAAGGAAAGAAAGTGACTTTTAAGGGCTTGTTTTTATTTGTTAGACACAATATTAATGAGAACTAACAGACAATGATGCCAAGGAAAGTATAGGGGGTGTCATTTCTAGTATTTAGGACATAAATGTGAAGAAAGTAAAGTGGCCGAAAAGATGACTTGCCGCCGGCAGGGACCGAACCTGCGGCCTTCGAATAACGCCTCCGATGCTCTACCACTGAGCTACGGCGGCGGTCATCCCCCCGTCCACTTTATAGGGTTTATATGTACACTTAAACCTAGGAGCGTTAGCGCCGATCGCAGCCATGGCGGCGAGTACGGAACACTCTTTTTCTGCCTGTTAGCGTCACGTAGCACGTGATCTTTTTACGATGCGGCAGCTGACCAATAATCCCTCGCATACTACCTGAAGGCACCAAGTCTTCACTATTGTGCGCTTGTATGGGCCACCACCACAAAAGCTAACATTCGTGCAGTTCTACAACTTGAATAACGCGCCCTTCGACGAATAGCCCCCTTCGACGAATAGCCAATGTACCTTATTTTCATCCCAGCGCGCAACCTTTTCAAAAACAATATAATACACGCGACAAATCTTTACGAATAGCGACTTTTATATTCATTTTGTTTCGGCTCCGACAATATCAAATCCTTCTTAAAACATACGTGACGACTCGAATACAAAAAAAGATGGTTGATCCCTCCTTCATAGGAATCGGAATAACACGAAAGTAAGTCGTGCCCTTACCGAAGTAGCTGAATGTTTACAGAAGTAACTGAATTGATATAAGAGAGTTTGCACAATGTCTGGCAGCTATAACACCGTTTACCGTGTACTTAGCTTTAGGTGCCCGTTAAAGAACCCCAGGTGGTCGAAATTTCTGGAGCCCACCACTACGGCGTCCCTCATAACACATCGTGGATTTGGGACGTTAAACCCCAGATATTATTATTATTATTATTATTATTATTATTATTATTATTATTATATTATTATTATTATTATTACAGCACCGCTTAACGTGGATGCACCCACTTTGATGACTGGTGGTACATCTCCATTCCGACGACTCACGTCCGAGTTAAATGATTAAACAAATCCTTGTGGTAGCTGTAGTAGTTAACGGTGAAAGCGTAATCAGAGAACGAAGTGTGATAGCCAGATGCTATGAGCGAGGCCGACGCTTTTACGACGCTTGGTCTAAGGTCGCCACCTCGCGGTGTTAAGGCATTGACAAAATTGAACTTTTATTGAAATCGCGGAGGCCACCAGTATGACCAGTATGATCATATTGTAGTACATCATACTCGTGTTTATAGCACTGCTTTTCTTAGTGTTGTAAATACCACTGTTTCTGATGTACGACAATGCATTTTCACATTTCTTCTCACTAAATGTATTACATTTCTATGTTATTTTTAAATACCATGTGTTTCTAGGAAAACACAAGTGTTATTCAACATTTTGCACTTTTTTAGTTGGTTTGTATTTGGATATATGCTAAACACGTGTATATATGCTTGTTTTAGTGTTACTGCTGCCATGTGAGGGCCTTCAGGCACATTCAAGCTGTATTGTGCAGCTTTTCGCCTGAAGGACCCCCAACAATTCCGTCGGAAAATAAAAGCATTTCTGATTTTCTGATATTTAAGTCTGTCATAACGAGACCCTCGCCACGAATGAAGGAAAGAGAGTGACTTTTAAGGGCTCGTTCTCACTGGTTAGCCACAATATTAATGAGAACTAACAGACAATAACGCCAAGGAAAGTACAGGAGATGAAGGGCTGGAAATATTTCGATTCATTGAAAGTTTCCTGGAGAAAGTCATCTCAGGAGCATTCCATATTCCACTCGATAATGCAAAAATGAGAGCGTCATGCGGTTATATTTCTGGACTAACCTCTTCGGCGGTTATTTTCGACCCCAGCAAATAAACAGAATACTGGATCAATAAATTCTACTTTACGAATTAACACTCTAAATACATCTATGTGGTTATCAGCAGACCTGGTAGTCAAACGCCGCGACGTACAACAGTGCTTCAATGCTAAAGAATCCCACTGTCCCTAGTGCATTCCCCTAAGACGACTCCAAGTATCTCCAAGGCAAAAGCCAGGTTCTTTTTCTTCTCGATCGATTGTACTGCTGGGCGCAACATGACGTCACTTAGCTAACCTCAAGAAGCCAATCTCCTCCGACACTCCCTTTCTTCTTTCCGAGGCGTCTCTGTGCTGTAGCATCCTCGCCGTGCTTCCACACTATCGTATGCGCCAGGGGTGTAGCCAAGGGGGGGGGGGGGTTGGGGGGTTCAAACCCCCCCCGGAATTTTTTAATTTTGCATGTGTTTATATACACGCACACAAAAAGCGCACAACGCACGCACGAACATACATAATGTATGGTTAAACCCCCCCCCCCCCGAAAAAATTTCTGGGTACGCCTCTGGTATGCGCATGCGCAGGGTTGCCTGGGAGATGGAGTGCGCCAATGAAAGTGCGTTATAACAAACTTCCATTTACAGCAAAGCTGCTTATGGCTAGGGCATTCCGTTTGTACACCGAAAACTGAATAATGCCCTGTACGGAAGAGTGCAAAAAAACATGACTGATCCCTCCATTATAGGAATCGGTATAACACGAAAGTGAGAGGTGTCTTGACAGAGGTAGTTGAGCGTTTTTTGTGCATTGATATATGACAGCGTGTACATTGTCTACTGGAGCTTCACTTTTCGATGGAGGCGAAAATGTTTCAGGCCTGTGTACTTAGATTTAGATGCAAGTTAGGAACCCCAGGTGGTTGAAATTGCCGGAGCCCTCCACTACGGCGTTTCTCATAATCATATCTTGGTTTTGGGACGTTAAACACCAGATATTATTATTATTGGAGTTTCACAGCTATAGCACCGTTAAACACAAAGAATGGCGCTCGAAACGAACGCACAAGTATACTAAGGACGAGTGCGAACTGTCACAGTTGTTACTTTCTTGTGTTTGAGCAGCGCGCTCCTTTCCGTAACGCGGCCGCTGCAGCAAGCGATGTGACCTTCGTGCGCTTTCTAACTTCAACGCCACCTTTTCGGTGAACGCACAAGACGTACAAACCAACCCCATCACGAGATAGAACGCGCGCACGGGCGACCGCGCCCTGTAGGGCAAAGTACTGGTAGGAGGCACGCACGCATCAGGGCGACTACCTTTAAAGCGCGCCCTTCGCGCCATCTCGCTGGTGATGACGAGAACACGCTGAAGTGCCACCGAGCTCTGAGTACCGCCAGCGGTAAATGGTGTAATAAATAGCTTGTCGTTAGTGTGTTGAAGAACGTACGCTCTGTGGCCGAGTCGTTCAGCACCGCGCGCTGTGGAGCGAGGGGTCGTGGATTCGATTCCCAGCGACGGAACTTTTATTGCGATAGCAATTATATGGACAGTCTCGGCTGGTTTTTGTCCGTCCCCGTCGCCTTCATTCAGCGTATATGTATAAGTATGTATATATGTATATATATATATAAAGTGCCAAAGAAAAATCATTTAGAAAAATGCCTCTGAAGCACGGAATCGAACCAGGGACCTCTCGCTCCGCAGCCCGTGGCGCTAGCCACTACGCCACGAAACGCCGATCCTCTAGGGCGCTAACGGCGAGCGTTATATACAGACCCTTTACCGCTGGCCGGACTCGGAGACGGCAGGCGCTCATAAGCGTTTCTTCACTGTCAGCGAGATGACGCGATGAGCGCAGCGAAGGTCTCGCTCGCTGCAGCGGCCGCGTTTGCGAAAGGAGCGAGCTGTTCAAACAAAAATAAGTAACAACTGCGACATTTAGTTCGCGCTCGTCCTGTGTGTACCTGTTCGCTCGTTTCGTGTGTCCTGCTTTATATTTTAGCAGTGCGCTTCAAGTATCGTGCTTTGGGCTCGAGCGACGCGCTGGCAATTTCGAGCTGCTTTCCGTTCTTCGCGCTGGATTCCAATTTGATGCTACCGCATTCATTGCTTCGCCGTTGCGGCGAAACTGTGACTTTCTTCTAGGCTTTTTTTTTTGTCATCTGATATCGTACATTTTAAAACGTCATATCCGTTACGGAAATACGTCAGTGAAGCCTTCGTCGACGCCGGTATAAAGAACTTTCATGTTTTAAAAAAAATATCGCAGGGTCCCTTATGAATTCGCCTCAGACGACTCGAAGGCGAAAGCCATCTTATTTTTCTTCTCATTCGATGTATTGATCCTCCCTCACCCCCCCCCCCCCTCTGAAAGCTACACCTAACGTGGTGGTTTTGCACCGCCTCTAGGATCAAAGGCCTTGCAAGCTTTCTGCACCTCATCTGGTTTTGCACAGAAGCACTGCAAAGCGACTATTATGCCTAGTGATGATGTCATCTTAAGACATCACAGTGTATGACGTCATCATGACGTGACAAGTTTCGGCGATTTATGACCTTATGGTGGCGCCATCACGTGGGGATCTTTCGCATCATTCGTGTGTACGCCGCCGACACCGACGGTCAATTTTCGCGTTTTGGTGAGGCATCTAAGGCTTTCACATTAAAGAGGCCATGCAACAGTTTTTCAAGTAGCCATAGAATGGCTTCAAATTCAAATCCTTCATTTTCTGCCTTGTAGAGGTACAGACAGAGGAGGCGCAGAAAAATCTGTAATAAACAGCTTGACAGAGCCACGGCACCCGTTTGCTTGGCAGCGGCTTCACAACAAGACTCATGTAACGACACTATTGAAAGTGTAACGACTATGCAATAATCGACAGGTGCAAAAAAGAAACAAGAAATTACACAACAGATAATATTCACATTGGATACACACAGGCATGGCTACAAAAAAAAGAAACAAGGAACGGAATCTACATGTTAACAATAAGGCACGCAAAGCAGTGTTTGACGAACTTAAGAGATCAAAATTATTATGCACATACGAATTTAAAAGGCAAGGAAGAGTGAATTGCAGGCGTTCTCTACCTGAATTTATTCTGGGTGTCGGCACAACCCAAGTCTCTGCATGGCTTGTCACATATGCTGCTTCTCGGGCATGCAAATCGGAAAGGTACCGTAAGGGGTTTATGTCTTTTCGAGTTTCGAGTTTATATCTGACACTCAAGCGGTATTTGTACAGGTTCTGGATCTTTAATACGCTACTTTCGCCGTCATACGAATTCCGCTCGGAGGACACAACGATCGAGAAGACGTTACCAATCGTTGCGTTATTCCAGACAGCGCAGCAGTTGAAGCCCTCGGCTCCGACGACGTGCGCGAAACTATATGAGCCATCGTGCGAGAGGAGCTGCGAAAGGTATCTTTCTCGCAGTCTAAAGTGACGTCCATAGCTGAAGTAGTGCGCGAGAAAATGCAGCAGTCACTTAGTGTTCCTCAGCCAGCACAGCCGCAGCCGCAAGCTATGCTGCTGCAGTCCGTTGCCATGCTCCCACTCCGCGCCCACGTCAAGACACCGCACCGCTGCAGTTCCGCCGCTAGACACCGCCACAACCACCGACGTCATCCCTCCCGCCTGTCGACCGCCGCTACGCACAGAGAAGGACTGACGTTTGGCACGCGCCCGACGGTCACCCCATCTGCTACCACGGCGAGGAAGCCAGCCACACCACCGCCGCTGCCAGTACCGTGACATGGGACTGCGTTGTTTCGCAGCGAATGCGCCGCGTCCGCAGCCAGGCCAACGAACTCGCCACATCCCCGACTACATCGACGGAGTACAGTGGCAACGAAGACGACCATCCCGCTCACCATCTCCGGGCGCTACATCTTGCCTCATGGCCGGCAGTACACCGGCCCAACACTGGGCCGATCTACCAGTCCTTATCCGGAAGACTAACCGCAGCAATCGATGGAGGTGCGGTTCCCGTGCGACGAGATGCCGAAGATCCTCCTCCGCCGCCGACGACGACCATTCGAGAATTTTCAAACATCAGCTCGCCGTTCACCAGACGGAGCCTTCATGAGAGGACCTTGCGGAAACAAAACCAGACGACACGACTCAGCAGCATCCGAGCAAGTCGACGCAGCCGTGATCCGAAGCCGCGACCCAACCCTAACTCAAGACGGCGAACCGCCGATATCGACGTGCTAACTGATGGCCACAACATCACCGCACTGGTCGACACCGGAGCCGGCTACTCCGTCGTCAGTGGCCCGTTCCCCGCCAAGCTGAAAAAAGTAAAGACCGCCTAGGACGCACCCCAAATCCGGACAACTCGAGGCCACGTAATAACGCTGACTCGAATCTGCACGGCGAGAATCACGATTGACGGCCAATCATGATTCAGCGAGCTTTGTAGTCCTACAATTCTTCGAGGGACTTTATTGTAGGCATCCATTTCCTAAATCACCACGGCGTAGTCATTGACTTAAGATCCCAGTCGATAACGCTTTCCGCGGACAATGCCATCCCGCCCGATAGGAAAAATCGGTCACCATGCCTTGAATGTAATTGATGGGCAGGTCACCATTCCGCCTCTCTCCAGCGTCATCATTTCCATCGGCACCGAAGAACCTACACACTTAGAAGGCGTCATCGAAAGCGACCAGCACCTCTTTTTGAACCGTTAGGTTCGCGTCGCAAATAGCCGAGCTGCGTGATGCTAAAGCGAAGGTAATGCTGACAAACTTCAGCCATCGCACCTCAACATTGGCACGACGCTCGCCTACATGGACGAATTCGTGGATGCTAGCCACACTTTCGCCCTCTTCGATGATAACGAAACCGCTTCGACGAATCGAGGTCCTCAACCAGATTTCGACGTCAGTCCGGGCCTCCCAAAGCACAACCAAGACCAGCTCACGGCCCTGCCCCTGCAATTCAGGGACTGCTCCTCGTCATCGTCAAGAATCTGCCAGACCCAAGTCACAAGACATCGCATCATAACAGAAGAAAGTGTCCCACGAATCCGTCAGAGCACGCGTAAAGGCCGAGACAGACGGTACGATTTTCCATGCGATGCGACGTCCGACTTGGCGGTCAGCCGGAGTGGTGACGTTTCATCGCATCGGACCGCCGCATCGCATGCCCGGCGTGCATCAAACCGGGCAGATATTTTCATCGCCGCGTCGGACCGTCGCACGGCCGCAGCCAATGACAGCTCGGGAGACGTGTGTTGTCACGCCGCTCGTGGCGCTCTCTCCCTGTCGCCGCTCTGGTCACCGTGGCCAAGGCGAGTCGGTGGAGTCGAGCCTCGGAGCATTTGCCGGCATCGCCGCTCGCGGCAGCGTGATAAACATCGAATACATACTGTTTGTGACGCGAAATAATTACTGTATGAATAAAGTGGTGCTTGAAGTGTGCCATTTCTGCAAGACAGCGCCCGTTTCCAAACCACTAGCGAGATCGCGAGCTGCGATGCAAGGCTATTTCGCAGGTAAACACAGAAACACACCACCGTCGTCTCGGCGAGCCGGCTCGCTTCGCTTCCACCTTCGAGTACAAAGCTTAACCATGTTGGCAAAAACAAGCGCTATATGACGAGCTCACGTGTGTGATCGCGAACGGCGTAGGCGACGGCCGGCGTCCGCCATGCTAGGCCTACCATCGGAGTCGTGAGTCACGTCGACCTGTTGAGATGTGCTTGTCGTTCGCGAAGGCGTAGTATTATTGTTTATTTTCTTATAAAACGAAGCGTGGCTGTGCAAAGTTGTTTGTTTTGTGCTTCATAACGAGGATACGAAGCCTTCCGAGTGTGCATGCCGAAGAGCCGTATGTGGGTGGACCCTACGGCTGATTGCTCGTTCGCCCCACGTGTGCTGAATCGCCGTGCACCTCATGCCGGACCATCCGACGCCGCACGCCGGATCGGAGGCAAACTCGTACCGTTTGTCTCGCCCATTGAGAGTTTCGACGCGAGAATGCCAGGCCCCCATGCCACAAGTCGACGAAACGCTACGAGACGACATCATCCAGCTGTCCAAGAGTCCGTAGGCGTCTCCCGTGGTGTTAGTGCGGAAGGATGAAATCCTACGTAATTATCCCCTGAACAAAATCAATAAGAAGGGCGTCCATCCTCTCCCACGGACAGACGACGCCCTAGACCGACTCCACAACGCGAAGTACTTTTCGTCCATGGACCTCAAGACCGGCTAATGACAAATCGAAGTCGACGAGAGAGACCGATAGAAGACTGACTGTCTTAATAACACCAGACGGCCTCTTCGAGTTCAAGATCAAGCCCATTGGTTTTTGCTAGGCTTCAGCGAATCGCCAACGCGCTAAGGATACAGTAACGGCCGGCTTGAAGACACAGACTTGCCTCGCGATCTTGGACGACCTCGTTGTGTTGGCCTCAAGCTTCGACGAACACCTGCGGCACCGTGAAGCTCTCCTTCAAGCAATCAAGACCTCCGGACTCACCCTGAAGCCAGAAAAGTGCAGCCTCGCGCAAGAGGGACTCTTGTTCTGGGTCACGTCATTAACAAGTTTAGAGTTCGACAAGACCCGCGGAAAACAGCTGCCAGCGCAGCCTTCCCGCCACACACTGCCAAGAAGACCGCACGCAGGTTTCTCGGCTTGTGCGCCTATTACAGACTCTTCGTCAAGGAATTTTCACGGATCGCCGAGCCACTAACGCACCTCACGAAGACCGGCGTGGAATTCAAGTGGGGAACGGCGTAAGTAGCACTTCAAAAACTGAAATGACGCCTGCAGACGCCTCCGAATATGCCGATACGGAAATCCACACCGACGCAAGCAGCGTAGGACTCAGCGCCGTCCTTGTGCAGATGACTGACGGAATAGAAAGGGTTATTAGTTATGCTAGCCGGTCGCTATCCAAGGCGGAAGCCAACTATTCCACCAGAGAAAAGGAGTGTCTCGCCATCATCTGGGCTCATCAAAGTTTCGCCCCTACCTCTGCGGCAGCCCCTTCAAAGTTGTGAGCGACCTACCACGCCTTGTGCTGGCTAGCTAACTTGAAGAACCCTTCAGGTCGCCTTGCGCGGTGGAGTCTGAGACTTCAAGAATTCGACTTCGCTGTAATTTACAACTCTGGACGAAAGCACTCCGACGCCGACTGCCTGTCTCGCGCCCCCGTCTATCCGCCGCCCCAGGACGACCAGGACGATGACTGCTTCTTGGAAACCACAAGCGCCAACGACTTCGCTGAACGACAGCGATCCCACCCGGAGCTCAGGGGCCTTGTGAAATACTTCGGGGGCAACACCGACGTTGTTCCGAAGGTGTTTAAGCGAGGACTGGCGTCATTTTTCTTACGAAAGCACGTTCTCTTAAAGAAGAACTCGCCACATCGAGCCAACTACCGCCTCGTTATGCCTTGAGCATTAGGTGAAGAAGTTCCGGAAGCTTTTCATGACGACCCGACGGCAGGATACCTTGGATGTTCCCGTACCCCCGCGAGGATACAAGAAAATAACTACTGGCCTCGCCTCACTGTCCAGGCCACCCATCACGTAAGGACTTGCCGAGACTTTAAGCGACGGAAGACACCGCCGACTAGACCAGCCGGACTTCTGCAAGCCATCGAGCCACCTCAACGACAGTTCCAGCATATCGGGATGGACTCGCCGGGGCCGTTGCCAACGTCGATTCCGGAAATAAATGGATCGTCGAAGCAACCGACTGTCTCACCCGCTACGCCGAAAGAAGGGCCCTGCACAAAGGTAGCGCCGCCGAGGTAGCCAAGTTGCTCGGTGGGAACATGGTCCTGCATCATAGCGTCCCAGAAATCCTCATCCCCGACAGAGGTACGGCCTTACTGAGGACCTAACTCAGGCGATCCTGAGATACGGCTGACAGGCCACCGCCGCATCATCGCTCACCGCCCAGACAAATGGCCTCACCGAGCGCCTAAGACCATCGCCGACATGCTGGCCATGTAGGTCGACGTCGAACACAAGACGTGGGATCGCATCCTTCCGTAGGCGACCTTCGCATACAACACGGCTCTGCAAGGAACACCTCAGATGGCGCCATAAAGGTTGGTCTATGGAAGGAACCCGGCGACGAGGCTCGACACCATGCTGCCGAACATCACCGACGAAAAAAATCTCGACATTGCTACCTACTTGTACCGCGCCGAAGAAGCTCGACCGCTCGCCCGCCTGCGTACCAAGAGCCAGCAGAGCGTCGACAGCCGTCACTACAACCTTCGACGGCGTAACATGTAATGCCAACCAGGAGACCTTGTTTGGGTCTGGACACCGATACGCCGACGTGGAGACACCGAAAAACTTCGGCGATAACTCGGGCCATACAAGGTACTCCGATGTCTCGGCACTCATGAGAAGGCGGTCATCCCGGACGGCATTACGAGCCCTCAGTGGAGCCGCCCACCAACTGAAGCAGTCCATGTTGCTCCGGGGGATCTATATGTTGCTCCGAGGTTATTTGATGATGATTACGGTGGCTGTACCGCATCCCTGTAAACTATGGAGGGTGGACACCCGTATTACTTGTGAATGGCCCCAGCCTCCCTTGATACGACCTACGAAGCTCATCGTCAGACCAAGCACATCATAATAAAAAAAAATCCAGCAATAAAGGCAAGCAAAAACAATGTCCATGGCTTAGTTTGCGAGTTGCGCTTGGATGTCTCGCACTTGACCAAGTATGTTTGTACGCCGATTTGACCATATCCAATGGCCATTTGACTGCGTAAAGTACTAGCTATTCCGGAAATATCACGGCACATGCCGATTCGTAATCTGCAAGAACACCATATAATTTCATGAGTACGCAGCCATAACACTCTGCGTCTGGTGCGTGTTATGTATCCTCCGACCCGAGTTTCCTTCTCCTGAAGTTGCTGGTACAACCAAAAACAATACAGTGGTTTCACGCTGAGCTTTTGCTAGCTGGCATCAAAATACTAGTGAAAAAAATATACGCACGTTGACGTAAAACATGTAGACATCGTTCGACAACGCCACGCCGAAGCATCAGAGCGCGCACCAGACCCGTCGCCCTCGCCCGATGAGGCGTCTTCTACGCAAACAATGTATGATGAAAACGAATGCAAATTTCCACGCCGAAGGTGCATTACATAGTGTGAACAAGCCATGTCACTTTTAACGAGAGAAAAAGAACGCCAGGTGTCAGCCACGCAAATGAGGTCATTAAAAGGGAATGCTCCAATAAGTCGTCGGTGAAAGGTAAGCAAACTCACGTGTGCCGGGCTGACGTTGGAAGAAGAATGCTCTGCCGAGCCGTCGCCCTGCGAGGAACATAAGCAGCAGTCAGGGGTTGTCCGCTTCGGGCTTACAAGGTGCTCAAGTGACAACAACGGCAACAGTCAAGCAAATAGCGAAAACATGAACAAAGCTTTAGTAGGGAAGGGCGGCAAGGCCAATACAAACGATTTAAAGAACGGTAATGGCTTTACGAAATACAGTTCCAGAACGATCCTATGTGCGCTCTTCGCGCTTCGAAAGTGTGAACGAAGTGGCCCAAAGCGAGGTTTCACTGAGACATCAGAAATGTACTTGAGCAAAAGTGCACTCTTGAGTGGTGGCACCGGGGAGGCAGTTTTACTTGAACAAAGCGCTCATGTGATGAAATGTAATAATAACTGATCGGTTTTTACGTCCCAAAAGCACGATATGATTATGAGAGACGCCGTAGTGTGGTAGGGTAGGGTCTTGGAAAAGTTCGACCACCTCAGGTTCTTAACGTTCATCGAAATCTAAGCACACGTGTGTTCTTTGCACTTCACCCCCATCGAATTGCAGCCGCCATGGCCGGGAATCGAACCGCCCTCGAGCTTCGCGACACCCTATACGTGCCAAGCAACCGAGGATAGCTCGCTGGGGTGGTTGGTTACAGCACACGCAGACGGGGACAAAAGAAGAAAACACAAGCGAGATCAGTTGTAGTACAGCGTCTTGTTTTCCTTCTTTTGTGACGCTTCTAAGGAATTTTTATAAGCATGCAGTCCTCCGTGGCATACGCTAGGTAGGTTCTCTGCGCTGGCGCCACCATAAGCGAGCGGACCATCGCTGAACTAGTGAAACTATTTCATCTTACTTCCATTCCCTTCCTACATCCCCTGCGACAAAGGCGGGAACCAGGAACATTTTATGAACACGGCAACCAAACGCTGCCACAAGAAATTTTTAAATGCGTAAGCACTCCTGTGCCGGCTCGCCGAGAAAAATGTGCCGTAAGAGGAGACAGTAGGATTGGGCGTGTTGGTATAACATGACAAAGAGTGCTTAACAGCGCAAACGACCGGAGTATTGTATCTGTATTGGTTCTTGCATCGCTCCCATCGTCAGTGACTTGTTTTTAGGCAAATTAGACAGATCCATTTCGGAAGCTTTCACTAACACTAATGTGACGCACGTTTTCAGATACGTAGATGATTCTTTAATTTTTATCGACACCGATGTTGCATCGTATAAGAATGACGCTCTTGCAGTTTTAGACCTGATGCGGAGTGGTTTCAAACATATTGAGCTTACTCATGAACTTTCTGAGAATTGTGAAATCAGGTTCCTTGACTGTAAGCTATTCCTGAATAATGGCCGCACTTGCTGGATGTATCAACCGCGTAGAAATAAGCCTGTTTTGCCATTTCATTCCGTGCATTCTAAATTAGTTAAGCGAGGTATCGCAAAATCTTCTTTCACGAATGCCTTGCGAAAATCCTGTGTGCACAAGATTACCGAAAGCTTCGTTGAGCAATCTTCAAGGCTGACGTCGGCTGGATACCCTGACCACGTGCAAGTTTCCGTTGCCGAAGGCCTGCTGCGTGAACATCAGGCCAAAGGGAACGATAACGTAGTCCAACCTGTCACTGCTAGACAGGCTTTCGCCGTGGTTCCTTATATGCACAAGATAGCGCACAATCTTAAGAAAGTGGCACAGTGAGTTAATGTGAAGGTGGTCTTTACGGCGCCCCAAAAATTGGGTCGCCTGTGCAAGCTGTCCGTTCCTCCGTCCAGACCCACCCTCGGTTGCACTACTAAACATGCAAATAAATTTAGAGATTGTATCTGTAATGTGGTGTATCAGCTGCAGTTATCGTGTGGAAGATATTACGTCGATCAAACAGGTCGTTGTATAAATGAGAGGCTGAAGGAACATACGTACAATGTGAATCATTATAAGCAAGGATGGCTGTCCGTTCACTGCAGCACGTGTGGCTGCCGGCCAATATTTTCAGAGTGTACCATTGTTGCTACATGCAGGGATCGCACCACACGCGAGCTCATAGAGGCAGAAAAGATATGCTCATTGAAAGATGCTTCTGTTAGCACCCCTTCTGTCGCGCTCACCGATAAAGAAAAGTTGTTCCTTCGCTTGTCGGTGTGATGTACTTATGCATTATCATTGTGTTTCGCGCATGACTAGTGCAACTGGTGACTGTATAAAAGCGAAGAGCTTCGCAAGAAATAAATTGTTGGCAGTCAGCGCTCTGTCTCGTCTCTTCTATCCCCTCCGGTCGTTTTCGCTGTTAAGCACTCTTTGCCGTAAGAGGAGCGTCGCAATAATGAAATAAATGTACAAAATAAATTTTCTTGAAGACGAGCGTTTCAAGCTCCGCTCCGGAGGCGAGTGTTTTAACCGCTGGGATAAGCAGCTGGCAGAAGCGTGATAAGCTCTGCCAGTTGGATGAGAAAACAAGCGCCATCAAATGAACCTTGATCCCTTAGTAACAAGCCGGTACGATCTAAAATGTCAAGGACCACACAGAGACTGCGCAGCCGATTGATGGGGAAAAACCTTCCAATACACCGTCGAAAGCACACAAGTCGATGGTGCGTTACTCTTTTTTTTTTCATGCAAGGTCACAAATGGTACACTGAAGCACAACTCGAACTACTTGCGCATATGCGATATGCAAATGCAACGGTAAGCATGTGCATGACTATGCACCTTTTACCTCAAACGTAACCCGCCACGGTGCTCGACTGCTGACCCGAAGGTCGCGCGATCGAGTCCCTGCCGCGGTGGCCGCACTTCGATGGAGGCGAAAATGCTTGAGGCCAGTGTATTTGGATTTAGCCGCACGTTAAACAACCCCAGGTGGTCGAAATTTTCGGAGCACCCCAGTAGCGCGTCCCTCACAATGATATCGCGGTTTTGGGACGTTAAACCCAAACAGTTATCAACAGTTACCCACTCAAATGTTGCATACTCGATCTCCTTTTCGCGTAATCGTGCTTATCTAGCCCTGCGGTAATAGTAGCAGCGCAAACACACAGAACGCCACACAAATTTCGTCAATGGGACGTATACCGAAATCGGTATGGCACAACATGACTGTATCATGAACATAAATGACAGGTCATAACATGAAAATCATGACCTGTACGTCACCAACGGCATGATTTACATGCCACGGCCTTGGTGCTTTTGCGGCCGCTTCGTTAACTTGATGTATACAAAAATTGGTATGGCGTGATAAGATTGACAAAACATAAGTGACAGGTCCTATCGGGCAAATCATGACACGCATGTCATGTACAGCGTGATTTACATGGCATGATCTCGGGGCGACCGTTTAATTATATGGATATATACCGGTACCCCGAAGCATTTGTGTACATGGCGAACATAAATGACAGGTGGTGACATGCGTGTCATGTACGCTACGACATCCATGCCCCGCTCTTGGTGCGCTTGCAGCCGTTTCGCTATCTTGACATGTATCAAATTTGGTACTGCATGACCTGACTGTATGAAGAACATAAATGACAGGCGGTAACATGAAAATCATGATATGCATGCATTGTAGGCCATGCTTTACATGTCATCCTCATGGGACGCTCGCGGCCATTTCGCTGGCTTGATATACACCAATTGTTATTGCATGACGTAGCGGTATGACGAGCATAAATGATAGGTGGTAACATGACAATCATGACATGTATTTCACGTGGAGCATGATTTACATGCCACGCTTATGGTGTGCCTGCGGCCGGTTCGCTAGCTTGGTATACTCCAAAAGTGGTATTTGATGACGTGGCTCTATGACGAATATAAATAACAGGTGGTAACATGAAACTTATGATACGCATGTCGTGCAGGGCATGATTTACATGTTATGCTCATGGGGCGCTCGCGGCCGTTTCGCTAGCTTGATATAAACGAAAATTGGTATTCAAATTGCAGCAAGAATTAATATGAGCCACAAGATGGGCTCCTTTATCAGCATTCTTGTTAACCTTTTGAGCATCTTCCCTGAGCTGCTCGTCGACGAAACTCCCCGCTTGATCCAACGTTACAGTTTCGCAGCTCCGCTCGCGAACCGGCACAGGCGGCCGACGCGTGAACTTACGGCGCTGCTGCTCCATTTTGCTTCACTTGCCGTGGTCCCCGGGATCGGATACGGCAACGCACAGTTGCTCTCAATGGCGCGTTGGCGAAGCTAATCGCGGAGGCGACGCACCTGCTGCGGCGATCTCAGACGCGCGAGGAGTAACCGCTTGCGACGCGTTGCGCGTTTCTCTGTGCTCGCTTTCTCCGTACTCCGTGCGTGACTGTTTGCGAACGGTGATCGCTTCGGATGCAGTTCTCTCAATTTAGCACGTGTGAAAGGGACAAAGCCGAAGAATGTCATCTTGATGCGCGTGTTGCACGAGCGGCTCGGAAATGAACACTGCTCATCACTTCTACCGAATCAAGGCTAGCAAGGAATGTCTTCTGAACGCCAATCCCACCAGAATCGTGAAGACTAACTTCGCTACCAGTCGCCTAACCGAGCTCAGCGAATAAAACAAGGTACCTTGATCAACCATAGTTCGCGTTGCACGCCTTTCTCAAGAAATCAGAATTAATTCGTCCGAAAATTAACAACGATCCTCTGTTTTACGACTTGCTTAGTATGACAAATCTAAGTACATGAGCCAGTGTCATTTTCGCTTCCACAGAAAAAGTGCGACCGCCGTAGTCGTGATCGATCCCGCAACCTTCGGGTCAGCAGCCGAGCACCGTAACCACTGTTCCACCGTGGCGGCTAAACACAGGTTGACGGCAATGGGATAATCGTGCGAGAGGACAGCTAAACGTGTGAGATTGTACCGTTATTATAGGTCACGTTTGATTATCTTTTGATGTTCTTGGCGCTTATCTTGTGAAATAATCGCTTTTTAAAACAGTCGAGGTTATTGCAAAAGTTCATATCTCAGAATATCGGCTGTCACGGCCGCCGAAAGCTGCAGCGACGATAGGTCACATGGGTGTTGTAGCAGACGACGCGTGAGGCATGATGCAAGATGGAACTGCAGCGCCGCTAGTTCTTGTGTCGGCCGTCGCATCCACTTCGGAGAGCAAGCGTCTATGGGGAGCTGCGAAACCTGACCTGGTTCTAGAAACGCTGGTTTGATCGACGTAGGCCTTACCACTTTTACCTCAGGAATATGCACAAACTATGCCCAAATGAAGTTTCATTAGTGTTTATCTAGGACAGGGGTCTCAAACACGCCGCCCGCGGCTCCACAGGGAATAAAGTGTTGTGACCTTGCTAAATCGTACTCGAATTATTTTCTCGCCAATTGCGATTAATAACGCGTGGTTCGGGTAAGCTACATAGACGGGACAAGTCTCAAGCATTGCTTTTTTCGTGAGGCGCCCCATGCGGTCACTATGAGTTGCTTGAAAGGTCACCGTGGAACCAAAAATGAATATTTCAGAATCGGCGTCCACATTTCAGTCACTGTGGTGATGAGTATCGATATGTTTCTCGAAACCTGGCGTTAAATCCCCTTCAGAAATAATTACCCCTGCATGCGAGATGTATGGGAAAGGTGACATTTTGCACAAACTCCCCTTCCTGGTCTCCCGGCTCTAAATTTCGGCGGGCTCAATCTCAGCTTGTTTGTGTCAATCTCAGCTGAGATTGAGACAAACAATTTCGCGTTGCACTTTCTGTTACAATGAAGACGCCGATATGCGAAAGCCGTTTATTGCAGCTCATGGCAGAAACACATATGACACGACACAGCTTGGTCGCCGCGCTTTTAACACGATAACAGCGCCAACAAAGGATGCGCGCGCAGGCTCTGCGCACTGAACAGCAGAGGGCAGATAATCGTCACAGCCACGTTTGACGCGATTACAACACTCCCCCACAAACAAAATCACATTCAATGGTACATCAGTCGATCTGGTGGGCGTGTCACCCGTGTGCTACGTCTAATACAGGAGGGGTGTGCGGCGGTTGTGGTGAGCAATTTCCCCTTTCCAAAATATCACTGGCATGCGGCAAAGACATTTCATCACCACAGTCTTCCACATACTCTTCATGTTTCAAAGAAGTGCAACGTAGGTGATCGGCGTGCACAAAGCGCGTTTGTTTATCAACATTCACCAGGGATGTTACCGGAGATTTCACGCTCACAATGTTTCCAGGTCGCCACTTTACAAGTTCACCACGAACAAGCACGCGATCGCCCACAGAAAATGCTCTTCCTCTACGTTCATTTGCACTGCGCACTTCACTCTCGGACTTCGGATTGATCGTAGCTTCCATGTCTTGTTTGAGCAGAGAAAGTCTTGTCCGCAGCTTTCTCTTTAAAAACAAGTCTGCTGGTGTTTTACCAGTGAATGTGTGCTGCGGCGTAGTTCTGTACGCGAAAAGGAAGTTGTCAACTCTGTGTTGCAAGGATCTGGAACTGTGGCTCCGTTCATCCTCTAGCAGTTGCTTTAGCAATGACTGCTTAACAGTCTGCACTGCTCGTTCTGCTGCGCCGTTAGATTGAGGATGATAAGACGGAGTCAAAGTATGCTTGACCCCGTTTGCCTGCAAGAAATCATCAAACTCTTTCGCTCGAAACTGTCGCCCATTGTCCGTAACTATCTCCTGAGGCAACCCATAGCTTGCAAACAATGACCTTACTGTTTCAATGGTGTTTTGCGCCGTAGTTGAATTCATTATTTTGACATCTGCCCACTTGGAGTGTGCATCGACTGCGAGCAGAAACATCTTGCTTTCTTTTTCTGCAAAGTCGAGGTGCACTCGCTCCCAACTGTTAGTGCACCACCTCCATGGGGTCAGTGGTGCTGGCTGGCCTTACACTCTGACAGATGTGACATTGTTTTACAGTTTGCTCGAGGCTGCTGTCGATTCCGGGCCACCATACCATTGATCTCGCCAGGGCCTTCATTTTACTGATTCCCATGTGTTGTTCATGTAACAGCAACAGTATTTCCTGTTGAAGAGCGCGGGGTATAACCACTCGGTTCTCCCAAATCAAGCAGGCATCATCCATGAGACAGTTTGGCGTAGCGCACACCCACAAGGACAAAAGAAGGACACACACACAGCGCTGTGTGTGTGTGTGTCCTTCTTTTGTCCTTGTGGGTGTGCGCTACGCCAAACTGTCTCATGGATCATAACCAACTAGCCCAACAAAGCGCCTAGAGGCATTATCTACCGAAAGTTCAAACCGTCTTACAAAGAACGGTAGATACTGCGCATCTACCGACCGCGGCCAGCCATGCCATGTCATTTCACGCACAGCACTCAAGACAGAGGCCTTAGATGTTTCATCTGCGATGTCCTTTGCAGTTAAGGGCAATTTTCTCGCAGGAGAAAAGCAAAAAATATTACCTATGTCAAGACGTTTATTAGCGGGCACTCGGCGACGGCGACAGTCAAAAGCGGGGCCGACTCTCTGCACGAGGAGCGTGCTCTCAGAGAAGAGGCGACCCACTAGAAGGCGCTCGAGAGGACGACCCATTACCGACTACGAACGCTCCGCTACAATTACCCCGGGTACGAAAAGGGAGCCGCCTGGCGACCTAGCAGCTTGTCACTATGAGCGGGTCATGGTAGGGCTTCAGGCGCTCCACGTTGACAATGTCGCGCCCTCGACGGCGCATGTCCGAAGATGGTTCGATGGGTTCGATCAGGTAGTTGACCGGGGATGTGCGTTCCACGACACGATAGGGGCCTTCGTATTTGGGCAGTAGTTTGGAAGAGAGGCCAGTTGCAGTGGTCGGGACCGAGAGCCACACGAGCGCTCCAGGGAGGAACGTGGACTCAGAAGTGGTGGTGTCACCGAGAATGCTCTTCTGCCGCTCTTGTTCGTGCGTTGTAAAAGTCTTGGCAAGTTCGCGACACTCTTCCGCAAGCCTGGCTGTGTCCGAAATAGGCGCACATTCAGATTGATCTGGCTTGTAGGGAAGGATGGTGTCGATTGTGTGCGACGGGTGTCTGCCGTACAATAAAAAAAATGGTGAGAAACCAGTTGTGCTCTGAGAGGCGGTATTGTAGGCGTACGTGACGAAGGGCAGAATGGCATCCCAATTTGTGTGGTCGGCGGCGACGTACATCGAGAGCATGTCGCCGAGCGTGCGGTTAAAGCGTTCGGTGAGGCCATTCGTCTGCGGGTGGTAAGCAGTAGTTTTGCGGTGAACAACGTTGCACTCTTTGAGAATGGCTTCCACGACTTCCGACAAGAAGACACGGCCTCGATCACTGAGCAGCTCCTGGGGCGGACCGTGACGCAGCATGAATCGGTGGAGCAGGAAGGAGGCCACTTCGCGCGCTGTAGCCGCAGGGAGGGCGGCAGTTTCAGCGTATCGCGTGAGGTGGTCTACAGCGACGATGACCCAGCGGTTACCAGCGGATGTCAGAGGAAGTAGCCCATAGAGATCGATGCCAACGCGCCCAAACGGTCGGTCAGGGCAAGGTAGAGGGTGCAGACCTGCCGGCGACAGGTGCGTTGAAGTTTTGCGGCGCTGACAGTCGATGCAGGAGCGAACGAACTTCTGCACGTAGCGGTACATCCCTCGCCAAAAGTACCGTTGGCGAATGCGGTGGTAGGTTTTCGATACGCCAGAGTGTGCACACTGCGGATCAGAATGGAACGACTCGCATATGTCAGAACGCAGACTGCGGGGTATTACTAGTAGCCACCGGCGGCCGTCGCCGTTGTAATTGCGTCGATGGAGCAGGTCGTCGCGAACGGCGAAATGGTGGGCTTGACGACGCAACGCGCGAGTAGATGGTGTGGCCGACGGATCATTCAGTAAGTCTATCAGTGAGGCAATCCATTGGTCCTTGTGCTGTTCGGTAGCAATGGTGTGAATGTCGATGGAAGAAACGGCAAAGTGAGACACTGAGCTGTGGGCATTTTCGTCAGGCAAGGGAGAGCGCGACAGGGCGTCGGCGTCAGCATGCTGGCGTCCGTTGCGGTACAGCACGCGGATGTCGTAGTCTTGCAGGCGAAGTGCCCAACGGGCGAGACGGCCGGAGGGATCCTTCAACGACGACAACCAGCACAGTGCATGATGGTCGGTGACAACATCAAATGGGCGACCATACAAATAAGGCCGAAACTTCGCAAGGGCCCAGATGATTGCCAGGCATTCTTTCTCTTTAAAAGGACTGAGTGTTGGGCGAGTTGGTACTCCATTACTACGAAAAACTGCGCGAAATAAACAGGGACAAGTGAGACACACGCACAAGCGCAGACTAGCAACTGGAAGTTTATTGAAGGAAACACAAAAATATAAGTAACAAGAAAAACCACGTGAACGATTAGAGGTTGGCGGTTAGATAATCTATCTCTAGTTTATGTAACGTAAGCGAAGGCCTTGCAACACACATGCTGCCATACTTGTGGATGTAGAATGCCTCAGCCACTTCTCGCGCTGTCCTATCTTTATGCCTTGACAACACCTTTGTTTCATGCAACAACGGGTGACATTTGCAAACTTTGCAATGCAAGCACAGATTTGATGAAGGCTGCGCTTTCAGCGAAGCCCTGTGATCCATTAGACGATTGTTCACACACCTCCCGGTCTGCCCGATGTAGCATTTTCCGCAAGACAAGGGGATGTGATAGACAACACCCTTGCCGCATGCAACTACAACATTCTTTCTCCGTGACGGTGTAGTTGGTCTCGGCTTTAGTAAGCGTGCGGCTTGCATATGCCACGACATATTCTGGGAATCCAGGTTTGCGCTGCGCAAGGACAGCGCCGAGGCCAACACCGCTGGCGTCCGTGTCTACCTCTGTAGGGGCCGTTGGGTCGTAGTGGCGTAGTATGGGAGGAGACGTCAACAAACGACGGAGCTTTGCGAAAGCGTCGTCGCACTGTGACGACCACGAATTGAGGGGCCCGTTGCTGCCAAGGAGCTTCGTCAGCGGCGATATGATAGTCGCGAAGTTTCGGATAAAGCGCCGAAAGTAGGAGCATAATCCTACGAAACTGCGCAGTTCCTTGACGGACGTAGGCTTGGGGAACTCTGTCACGGCCCGAAGCTTGGCTGGATCAGGGAGAATTCCGTCCTTGGACACGACGTATCCTAGTATCGTCAGCTGCCGTGCTGCAAATCGGCACTTCTTTAGATTCAGTTGTAGCCCGGCCTCGCTCAAACGCGTCAAAACATGCCGCAGGCGTTGAAGATGTGTGGAGAAGTCCGGGGCGAAAACGACGACGTCGTCGAGGTAGCACAGGCACGTGTGCCATTTCAAGTTGCGCAGAACGGTATCCATCATGCGCTCACAGGTCGCGGGCGCATTGCACAGCCCAAACGGCATGACGTTAAACTCGTACAAGCCGTCGGGTGTGACAAACGCTGTCTTCGGTCGAGCGTCATCAGCCATGGGGACTTGCCAGTACCCTGAGCGCAAATCGAGCGATGAAAAAAATTCTGCTCCTTGCAGGCTGTCAATGGCGTCGTCTATTCGAGGTAGGGGATAAACGTCCTTACGGCCGGGTAATCTTATTGAGTCGTCGGTAGTCCACACAGAACCGCACAGAGCCGTCCTTCTTCGCAACGAGAACGACAGGAGAAGCCCACGGGCTGTTGGAGGGTCGAATAACATCGCGGCGAAGCATGTCTTCGACTTGCTCGTTAATTACACGACGCTCTGCTGGCGGTACGCGATATGGACGTTGCCGCAGTGGTGGTTGGGTGCCAGTGTCGATGTGATGCGTGACAGCAGACGTGCGGCCGAGAGAAGTTTGCGCGACATCGAACGAAGAACGAAATTCTTCCAACAGGCATAGAAGCTGGGAACGCTCGACCGATGTAAGGTTGTCAGCAATCGAGGAACCAAACACATCAGCGGGTGACGAATCAGATGTGGAAACAGCACTGAGCGAACGGGAGCTGGCGCAGTGCGTGTCACCCGGTGCGTCCATAACTTGTGCGTCTTTGAGGGCTTCCGCTCTGCCGAGACATTCCCCTCGCACCAATGTAACAATGTACGGGGATGGGTTCGTAACAAAAATATCGGTGTCGCCCTGAGTGACTTGCACGGTCGCAAATGGCACCAGCAAGCCTTTCCTGTTGAAAACGCGGTCAGATGGAGAAACGAGTGCAACGGTGTCAGCGAGACCGGTGCAATAGACTGACACAGCCGTTGACGAGTTTGCAGGAAGTGTGGTGTCGTCTTTGACGAGTACCTTGGTCGCAGCCGATAGACTGTCCGCCGGCGTCAAATCTGGGAATGGTGAGAGCTCTATTTCGGCTGGTGCGCACCGAATTACGGCGTCGTGATGCGAGAAAATCCCATCCCAGGATGACGTCGTGGGAGCATGAACAAATTATGATGAATTCGACGGCGTACAGAGCGTCCTGAATCATGACACGGGCGGTGCACACCGCTGTCGGGTGAATACTTTGGGCGCTGGCTGTACGGAGGGAGAGCCCGGAAAGTGGCGTCGTCACTTTTCGTAGTAGTCGGCTAAACTTAGCGTCCATAACGGATACAGCAGCTCCAGTGTCTACAAGGGCCGATGTGCGCACACCATCTACAAACACGTCTACTACGTTTGATGGGCTATGCTGAGGGCTTTGGCAGTTCGATAGCGTCGCAGCCCTTGCCTCTTGGACTGCGACGACTAGTTTTCCTGTTCTCGTGCGACCGGACGAGGCCGCATCGGCGACAGTGATCGGCGTCGTGGGGATGGTGAACGGCGGGTAGATGAAGCTGGGCGTGACGTCGGCGACATGTAGGCGGCGGCGGGTCGTAATACGGGCGGCTGGACTGGTTGGTGACGGTTGATCCGACTCGAGGCGGCTGCACGCGGTTACAATAGCGGGCGACGTGACCGGCCCAACCGCACGCAAAGCAGATGGGGCGGTTGTCGGCAGTGCGCCATCGGCTTGCCGGGCTAGGTCCCATCCATGTCGCAGGACGCGAGGGACGGGGCGGCGGCTGATACGACTGCATGGTGGTCTGCAGTCGAGGCGTATGCATGACGTCGGCGTACGCAGCCGGCACACTCGCTTCGAAGGCCTGAGGCCTGGCGACGGCTCCGGCGTAAGTTAGCGGGGGCACCACAGGGAGCGCTGGGGGCGGCCTGGCTGCAACTTGCGCGTAACTGAGAGGCGCAGGCGCTGGAGGGGGCTGGTGGTATTCCGGCATGACCTCCGCGATTTCCTGCTCGATTGCCCGGCGTAGGGGAGGCAGCAGTGTGGTCGACGGCTGCTCAACATGCTGCGGGTGAGCGAAGGCCAGTAGAGAAAACTGGCGGGCAATTTCCTCGCGCACGAAGGACTTGATCTCGGCGAGTAAGACGGAGTGGTCCGACGTGGCCGACAAGCCAGCGAGATCGGCGTCGCGTGATGGAGGTCGACGCGTCATCAGCCGCTGCCGGCGCAGCTCCTCGTAGCTTTGGCACAGTGTGATGACCTCTGCCACAGTGCGAGGGTTTTTGGCGAGCAGCATGGTGAAGGCATCGTCGTCGATGCCTTTCATAACGTTCCGGATCTTGTCGGACTCAGACATTGTCGCATTGGCTTTCTTGCACAAGTCGAGCACGTCTTCAATGTAGCTCGTGAAAGACTCGCCGGCCTGCTGGGCTCGTTCACGTAAACGCTGTTCGGCTTGCAGCTTGCGAACGGCAGGGCGGCCAAACACGTCGATGATGGCGGTCTTGAAAGCCGACCACGTAGCGAAATCGGATGCGTGGTTGTTGTACCATAGGCCGGCAACACCCGCGGGGTAGAAAACGAGGTTGCTCAGTTTGCCTGCCTCGTCCCATTTATTGGGGACGCTCACACGCTCATAGATCGCGAGCCAGTCCTCGACGTCGGTGCCATCCGCGCCGGGTCGCGGATGCGGGGAACACCTGGACATGGCGTCGGTGCAAGAGGAGGCGTTTGCTGGGCGGCGTGTTGAGTCATGGTAGCAGGCACGGTACGGGATCGAAGCTCCAAGGGCATCGAATGCGGACCGTAGTTGTTGAAAGGGCACAGCACTCTCCACCAAATTGTCAAGACGTTTATTAGCAGGCACTCGGCGACGGCGACAGTCAAAAGCGGGGCCGACTCTCTGCACGAGGAGCGTGCTCTCAGAGAAGAGGCGACCCACTAGAAGGCGCTCGAGAGGACGACCCATTACCGACTACGAACGCTCCGCTACACCTACATCATCAGTGTTTTCAGACAATGGTAGACGCGACAAGCCGTCAGCATTGCTAATCTTTGCTCCTGGTTTGAGCTGAGATTGAGACAAACAATTTCGCGTTCCACTTTCGATTTAACGACGAAGCCACCGGCATCCGCACTTGCGTAGTCTGCGAACAGGGAGAAACTCACGCGGCTCCACATTCGTCATCTTAGCGGACATCGGTGGCCGCGCTGAGCACACTCGCAAGCACAGTCTGTAACAAGGCAGTGATGGATGGCAATCGTTTGGGAAGCTTTGCAGGTTCAGTGCGATTGTCTGCCTTTTTTTGTTTCGAGATTGACGGCGATAATGGCTACTGAAACGGCGTTCTATAACGGACACATGAGCGCAGTGCAGTAAAACAGCGTTTAGTCAAACTCGGTTAATTTGAACTTGCAGTTAATTCGAACTAACGCCCTGGTCCCTGCATAACCCTGCGTATTTCTATGGCAGAACACTCCCGATATTTCGAACCCATCGGCATCAACAACGGTTAATCAGAACTGGAAGCCCCTGGTTTCCATTGCTCCTCGCATAATTGGGCCCAAAGTGATCACAGCGTGTTGCAAAACCAAGCCAGACCAAATTTACTAGAGATTCAAAAAAACTAAACAGCAGCATTTCTCAGCAGATGAGAATTCGGACGCTGCCCTGGAGCTCTTGGGCAAGCTGTAAACGACGCTCATGGAGTCGCGACATAAGAAACGCAAGCAAGTGCAAATTACTGATTACTTATAATTTTGATTGCGTTCAGCCTGCCAATAACTAAACGCGTTTTGGAGCATAAATAATGATATATTTCAAATTAGGGCTCACTGCTCACACCAGTGCCGTATCCAGGGGGGCGGGGGCACACTGGGACCGTGCCCCCCCCCCCCCCCGAAATTCTTTTCCCGATGGGATACAGAGCATACAATGAGACTCGAGCTCACTTATCTGCCCAGACCCAATATCGGATCAAAAAGGTGCCCCCCCCCCCCGCCCCCCGAAAATATTTCCGCCTGCGCCACTGGCTTATACGAATGCATGTCGGGGCTTCTTTCTGGCGTATCGCTAACTAATCAAATAATTCTGTTCGCTGTGAGAGCTCCATGGACTTAATTTACAAAATTACCTGCGACAAACGCGTCTAGTTTCCGACGAGTCCAGAGGTGGCTTCCTTGACTTGTGCCCACGCTGTGTGGTACAATGGCCGTTCATTGTGGCGCCCGCCCGTTAATTCAAACTCCGCTTAATTCGAACAGTTTGTACAGTGCCCTTAGAGTTCGAATTAACGAGCTCTTACTGCAGCGCGTCCGTATGGCGCAGTTTGTACGCTTCGCCACCGCATTCTGTCGCTTTCGCAGTGAGGAGGCGCGACGAGCGTCACGAGCACTTGGTGCCTGGCTCCCGCACTTATGCATTGCCTTGCGCAAGACATTGGGCGCGATCGAGGCTCACCACTGCAGACGCCGGCGCTGCAGTCACCGTGACGTGCAGAGTTGGGTCACGTGGTCTCACCCCTAGAGGCTACACAATCCGGAAAAGTGCAGTAAAGGATATCGGCGGCACGGTACTTTTCTACTCCGTGCCACCGTGCGCTACGCACATGCGCAAAGAGCCAAGCGTGAGCTCTCACTTTTACCCTGGCCGCGCTTTGCAACAGCCTGATGCCGCTGTCACCTGTCGTTCTTTTATTGCCATTTCAAGCCCACGGTGTTAAAAGGGACACCGAGCACGAATATTCACATAAAAGCAAGACGTTTTGGCTCCTGCACAGGAACCTTGTTCACAACGAAAAGTGAATGCGCAAACAGTCCGGTTATGTATGTTGTAAAATATGACGCATTCAACGCGCCTACAGTGCTCGTCAAATGAAACCCGAACAGCGGCAAGCCTTCGCACCGTATTGGCCGCGAGGAGTTACGGAGTCGCCCTCTGTCGGACGCGCCTCGGTTGCGTGCTAGGTAGGATACCGCCGGCGCGCTCCCCATAGGTTTTGCTGTCGGCGCTCTGCAAAAACACCTCGCGGAAGCCCTCCATGGCATTTCTTTAAGTACTTTCGAAAGGAACTGCGTTCTTTACTATCAACATAATCATTTTTGACGAACTGAAAGCACAACGTAGTCTACAGTCGCAGTCTCTTTGCAGAAAACCGAGCACCCGCTTCACGCTGTCACCGCGTTGGAGACCCCTGAACCGGCCTCTTGCGTGAAAGTTAGTCACTCGCTGAATGCAAACTATGTGAAATATCTCGTTAGAGTCGACTGCCTGTATAACCTAACGGAGCATAACAGAAAGCCTCAAGCCAGCGATCGCACAGGTTCCCGACGACTGACGGTGCCTCTGCACGTATGAGCGCCTGCGTGTATCCTCGTACTGATGGTTTCGCTTTCGCTACGACCGCGTTTTGGCACCGCGCTGTGAACTTTAGACCGCAAAATATGAGAATTTGTGAGCACACAAACAACTACTGTTACGCGGACGCTATCAGAGCAGTTCAAAAACAATTTCATTACAACTACGGCTTCGGTGCGCATGGCAACAGTGTGATGTGCCGTCCCGACGATTCATTGTTTTTTTTTTTTCGGTCTAAAATCGTGTACGTTTCAATGTTATTTGATCGGTGTTCTCAGCGGGCAAATGCCGCTGCTTCTGTTTCTTTATTCAGCGCATTCGTTTCGTTTGGTGCTCACACAAAACGTGAGCAAATGCAACGCCTTTTTTTAATGCTCCTTAATTATCGTTCCGTTTGGATTCCAGTGAACTTGCCGCTCTCTGTCATCAACAAATTCATAGACCAAAGCTTCACCACTTCGAGATTGCTGGTGGAAGGAGAACCAGTCTACGAGACCGAGCATGTAGTAGCATGCGACGCCAAGGAAAAGAAAGAAAATACAGTAGCGTTTGCCGGACTTGCTCTGCAAACGTCGGCTGTGAACTAGGACCAACATGAACTTGAAATAGCGGTGAATAAAATAGAAGGTATTGCAGCAACCAGCAGCCGCAAAACAGGATAGTACTTATTTGGCGTGTACCCCAGCAATTTTGGCAGCAGTTATCGTGTCTAACGCCAACAGGGTGGCATCTTTCCCACGTAAATAAATGAGGCTCCAAGAAAACTTACACCATCTCCCGCTAAAGGGGACCATGAGGCGATGCGAAGCCGGAGCACTTGCACGATCGCGTTTCGTTGGCGTTCGTTGGGCATGCTACCGACCTCGCGTCGTGGAACGCGAAGAGGGACGCTACGCGCGTCGTATCTTTTATCTAGCCCGGCCGTTAATTCTCACAGGGCGAGCGGGGAACGCGGTCGACAGGCGGGCAGAGGGGGGCAGCGTAGGAGAGGGGGAGAAGGGGAGGGGACGCGCATGCGCTCGAGCTCATCGCGGCGTTGCGCAGGAGAGAATTTTGGCATGTCTAGCCCGCGTTTCAGTGGAAGAGTGGAAAGGGGGAGGGGAGAGGGGTATGGGAGAGGGAAAATGGAGAGGGAAAGTGGGGAGAGGGAAAGTGGAGAGGGAAAGGGGAGAGGGAGAGTGGAGAGGGGGGAGAGGGTGAGTGGAGAGAGTATGCGCATGCGCAGTAAGGGTGGTCACGCCGCACACCACCACCACCATCACCACCGGATTGAGCTCCGCCTTAAGATACTTCGCATCTAATACATGGGGTTGGCCGGTGGGCCGATCATCGGTGGGCCAATCACGGAGGCAATGCAAAATTTATGTAGTTTATGAAGCAATGCATGCCTCATCAAATGGGAAGGTTGCCCGTCGGCGTCCCGCGTCGGCGGCGTCAACACGAGTGATGCAAAAAATAATCGTCACGCGATGGTGTCACCATATGACGTCATCATGACGTCACAGATCGCCAAAGTATGTAGCGTCATTATGACGTCACATGATGACGTATACACACGTCATGGTCGCTTTGCATTGCCTCCGTGATCGGTCACGGAGGCCGTGCAAAACCGCGTTAGGTGCAGAACGCTTTTGGAGGGGGCGCGGGAGAATCAGTACAACTACTGACAAGAAGAAGATGGCTTTCGCCTTCTAGTCATCTTTGGCGAATGCGTAAAAGGGACCCTGTGAGTTTTTTCATTCAACGTATCTAAACCATGACGTGCACATGTGCAGCCGATTTTGTGGACGCTGAGCACGGGGCCGACGATCAAGAGATCGCATTGGAGGGTTCTGAGATGGCATCGCACGTGGTAAAAGGCAGCGCTTTTGCCATCCTGTGGCCGAAAAGCATCATTTGCCGGCGGGAAGCGCGCGCGAGCCATCGTCTCAGTGCGCGCTGTCTGCTACTCACCGCACATCGCAGGCCCGACGCAGTAACGAAAGTCTTCGTCGCGGAAGTGCTTGCTGCACACAAGACTCGTAGCCGATGGCTACTTGCCAGCTCTTAGCTTTACAACTCATGCATCACGCAGTTTCTTGTCCCGCGGTTACCAGTGCAGGCTGACACTGGGCTCCGTTGCGGAAGCGCGGCACTGCGGCACCGAGCGGTAGAGCCCCATGTTCGTCGCCTTCGGAGGCAGCCACTCTATTACAGTGGTTTCAATTGAGTAGAAAATGAGAGAAAACTTCCGAATTTGAACAGACCGCAGCGCATGTGGGACTTGAAACTCGTTTTCAAAGCACGCGGCAGTGCTCCACAAGCAGCCGACGCGGCCGCTGAGACCACGTGATCCTGCCAGCACGTCACGCCGACGGTGGCGCTGGCGTTTCCAGTGGTGGGCCTCGAGGCCAATAGTGCGCGCCGTCCAGTCATCACCATTGACAGGCGCGCGGTTTGAGCGCACTGCGCATATGCGCGCCTGTCCGTGGCGATAAGTGGACGGCGCGCACTGCGAAGGCTTGCCGGTGTTCGGGTTTCATTTGACGAGCACTGTACATGTGTGGAAAGTGACCATCATGACGGTTTGGCGTGAGCGCAGTTGTCTGGATTATCAGAGATTCAAGATAAAACCGAGGAGTCCAGTTCTTTTCTCTGTTCCGGTATCTTTGCCATATCTCAGTTTATTTCATGGCCAGTTGCTTCTGCGTGTTCGGCCACCGCGTTCGATGAAACCTCCTTTCTTGCATCGTGCATGTGCTGCTTGAGTCTTTGTTGAAAGTTACCTCTCTTGCCGACGTACCTTGCACCACAGCCCGTAGCCAGTTCTTCTCTACGTTGTTTTAAGCTACACGCGAGAACGTGGCCAGCTTCAAACACCGATACACCTTCTCACAGCAGGCCCGAACTGTCATACTGCTTATCAGTGAAGCTGTAAATGCTGGACGCTGGTATTTTCTCTGAAACATAAAACTGCCATTTAGGCCACGGTAACACACACACACACCTTGAAGCACGATAATTCACGTGCGCAAAGTAATACGGCCAGCTGTCACACAGTGCATTTGCTATCGCAGTCGAGCCCGATGAGAGTCGTATTTTGCTGTCACGATTGCCACGTTTGTGCAAGCCTGGAGAACGCAGTCAATCGTCGAAAATTTTCGTCCCGATGTGGCTCGGTGGCGATCGAAAATGCAGCGTGTGACAACCTTAGAAAATTGGCGCAATGAGAAGCAAGAGAAAGATATTAAAATGGCGCCGTAGACAAACTCGTGTGAAATGTTATCTAGCTATAAGCCTGAATGAGGCGCGCGCGCGCATATGACTCTCGTGCATTTGTCTCCAATCATATGAGAAATGTTGCGGCTAGCATGAAGCTCTAAGCATGCTGGATTGCTTCCCACAAAGCGGCGAAACCACTTGCGTCGTGCTTCACAGGGCTATGTGTAATAAACAGCAATGGAAATTTGCCCATGCTTGTCGTGTCAAACGCAGCCCGTTTTTAGATGCAAACCTACAATGAATGAAGTTGCACGACTGCAAGCAGTTCCTGCAGCAAAAATATGTTTCTTTGCGGCAAGCATGCGCTAAAGCCCATTCGTTGCTTAGTTTTAATTCCATGCAAAATGATTCGTTACCTTTCACAAAAGCAGCGAGCTCGGCTTCCGCGGTTTCCATATCGGCGGCCATAGCAGACGACGCCAGCAGTCAGGGCGTCGTCTAACGCATTACGAGGAACGTAACATTTTTTTCTGAGCAATTATTGAGCATTTCTTGCAGTCAGTGACCAAGCCGCAGCAGTATTTAACTGTCTTCGTTAAAGTGAAGTACAACAATGAAAAAGGCGCCAGATCCCACGCATTGTGGGAATCGATGTAATGCGAAGCAGCCAGCAATGAGCTGCATACATCGTCTTCTCTGTCATTGAGGAAAATACGTGCCACTCATGTATTTATGTCCGCTACACAGTAACGTCGCGCCAATCCAATTTCGGGGTAGATCAAGCTAGCGAAACGGCCGCCAGCGCACCATGAGCATGGCACTTAAGTCATGCTGTACATGACATGCGTGTCATGATTTTCACGTTAACTCGTGTTATGTCCGTTACACAGTAACATCGCGCCACACCAATTTCGGGGTAGATCAAGCTAGCGAAACGGCCACCAGCGCACCATGAGCATGGCACTTAAGTCATGCTGTACATGACATGCGTGTCATGATTTTCACGTCAACTCGTGTTATGTCCGTTACACAGTAACGTCGCGCCACACCAATTTCGGGGTAGATCAAGCTAGCGAAACGGCCGCCAGCGCACCATGAGCATGGCACTTAAGTTATGCTGTACATGACATGCGTGTCATGATTTTCACGTTAACTCGTGTTATGTCCGTTACACAGTAACATCGCGCCACACCAATTTCGGGGTAGATCAAGCTAGCGAAACGGCCACCAGCGCACCATGAGCATGGCACTTAAGTCATGCTGTACATGACATGCGTGTCATGATTTTCACGTCAACTCGTGTTATGTCCGTTACACAGTAACGTCGCGCCACACCAATTTCGGGGTAGATCAAGCTAGCGAAACGGCCGCCAGCGCACCATGAGCATGGCACTTAAGTATGCTGTACATGACATGCGTGTCATGATTTTCACGTTAACTCGTGTTATGTCCGTTACACAGTAACGTCGCGCCACACCAATTTCGGGGTAGATCAAGCTAGCGAAACGGCCGCCAGCGCACCATGAGCATGGCACTTAAGTCATGCTGTACATGACATGGGTGTCATGATTTTCACGTTAACTCGTGTTATGTCCGTTACACAGTAACGTCGCGCCATACCAATTTCGGGGTAGATCAAGCTAGCGAAACGGCCGCCAGCGCACCATGAGCATGGCACTTAAGTCATGCTGTACATGACATGCGTGTCATGATTTTCACGTTAACTCGTGTTATGTCCGTTACACAGTAACGTCGCGCCATACCAATTTCGGGGTAGATCAAGCTAGCGAAACGGCAGCCAGCGCACCATGAGCATGGCACTTAAGTCATGCTGTACATGACATGCGTGTCATGATTTTCACGTTAACTCGTGTTATGTCCGTTACACAGTAACGTCGCGCCATACCAATTTCGGGGTAGATCAAGCTAGCGAAACGGCCGCCAGCGCACCATGAGCATGGCACTTAAGTCATGCTGTACATGACATGCGTGTCATGATTTTCACGTTAACTCGTGTTATGTCCGTTACACAGTAACGTCGCGCCATACCAATTTCGGGGTAGATCAAGCTAGCGAAACGGCAGCCAGCGCACCATGAGCATGGCACTTAAGTCATGCTGTACATGACATGCGTGTCATGATTTTCACGTTAACTCGTGTTATGTCCGTTACACAGTAACGTCGCGCCACACCAATTTCGGGGTAGATCAAGCTAGCGAAACGGCCGCCAGCGCACCATGAGCATGGCACTTAAGTCATGCTGTACATGACATGGGTGTCATGATTTTCACGTTAACTCGTGTTATGTCCGTTACACAGTAACGTCGCGCCATACCAATTTCGGGGTAGATCAAGCTAGCGAAACGGCCGCCAGCGCACCATGAGCATGGCACTTAAGTCATGCTGTACATGACATGCGTGTCATGATTTTCACGTTAACTCGTGTTATGTCCGTTACACAGTAACGTCGCGCCATACCAATTTCGGGGTAGATCAAGCTAGCGAAACGGCAGCCAGCGCACCATGAGCATGGCACTTAAGTCATGCTGTACATGACATGCGTGTCATGATTTTCACGTTAACTCGTGTTATGTCCGTTACACAGTAACGTCGCGCCACACCAATTTCGGGGTAGATCAAGCTAGCGAAACGGCCGCCAGCGCACCATGAGCATGGCACTTAAGTCATGCTGTACATGACACGCGTGTCATGATTTTCACGTTAACTCGTGTTATGTCCGTTACACAGTAACGTCGCGCCATACCAATTTCGGGGTAGATCAAGCTAGCGAAACGGCCGCCAGCGCACCATGAGCATGGCACTTAAGTCATGCTGTACATGACATGCGTGTCATGATTTTCACGTTAACTCGTGTTATGTCCGTTACACAGTAACGTCGCGCCATACCAATTTCGGGGTAGATCAAGCTAGCGAAACGGCCGCCAGCGCACCATGAGCATGGCACTTAAGTCATGCTGTACATGACATGCGTGTCATGATTTTCACGTTAACTCGTGTTATGTCCGTTACACAGTAACGTCGCGCCACACCAATTTCGGGGTAGATCAAGCTAGCGAAACGGCCGCCAGCGCACCATGAGCATGGCACTTAAGTCATGCTGTACATGACATGCGTGTCATGATTTTCACGTTAACTCGTGTTATGTCCGTTACACAGTAACGTCGCGCCATACCAATTTCGGGGTAGATCAAGCTAGCGAAACGGCCGCCAGCGCACCATGAGCATGGCACTTAAGTCATGCTGTACATGACATGCGTGTCATGATTTTCACGTTAACTCGTGTTATGTCCGTTACACAGTAACGTCGCGCCACACCAATTTCGGGGGTAGATCAAGCTAGCGAAACGGCCACCAGCGCACCATGAGCATGGCACTTAAGTCATGCTGTACATGACATGCGTGTCATGATTTTCACGTTAACTCGTGTTATGTCCGTTACACAGTAACGTCGCGCCACACCAATTTCGGGGTAGATCAAGCTAGCGAAACGGCCGCCAGCGCACCATGAGCATGGCACTTAAGTCATGCTGTACATGACATGCGTGTCATGATTTTCACGTTAACTCGTGTGATGTCCGTTACACAGTAACGTCGCGCCATACCAATTTCGGGGTAGATCAAGCTAGCGAAACGGCCGCCAGCGCACCATGAGCATGGCACTTAAGTCATGCTGTACATGACATGCGTGTCATGATTTTCACGTTAACTCGTGTTATGTCCGTTACACAGTAACGTCGCGCCACACCAATTTCGGGGGTAGATCAAGCTAGCGAAACGGCCACCAGCGCACCATGAGCATGGCACTTAAGTCATGCTGTACATGACATGCGTGTCATGATTTTCACGTTAACTCGTGTTATGTCCGTTACACAGTAACGTCGCGCCACACCAATTTCGGGGGTAGATCAAGCTAGCGAAACGGCCGCCAGCGCACCATGAGCATGGCACTTAAGTCATGCTGTACATGACATGCGTGTCATGATTTTCACGTTAACTCGTGTTATGTCCGTTACACAGTAACGTCGCGCCATACCAATTTCGGGGTAGATCAAGCTAGCGAAACGGCCGCCAGCGCACCATGAGCATGGCACTTAAGTCATGCTGTACATGACATGCGTGTCATGATTTTCACGTTAACTCGTGTGATGTCCGTTACACAGTAACGTCGCGCCAATCCAATTTCGGGGTAGATCAAGCTAGCGAAACGGCCGCCAGCGCACCATGAGCATGGCACTTAAGTCATGCTGTACATGACATGCGTGTCATGATTTTCACGTTAACTCGTTTATGTCCGTTACACAGTAACGTCGCGCCACACCAATTTCGGGGTAGATCAAGCTAGCGAAACGGCCGCCAGCGCACCATGAGCATGGCACTTAAGTCATGCTGTACATGACATGCGTGTCATGATTTTCACGTTAACTCGTGTTATGTCCGTTACACAGTAACGTCGCGCCATACCAATTTCGGGGTAGATCAAGCTAGCGAAACGGCCGCCAGCGCACCATGAGCATGGCACTTAAGTCATGCTGTACATGACATGCGTGTCATGATTTTCACGATAACTGTGTTCTGTCCGTTACACAGTAACGTCGCGCCACACCAATTTCGGGGTAGATCAAGCTAGCGAAACGGCCGCCAGCGCACCATGAGCATGGCACTTAAGTCATACTGTACATGACATGCGTGCCATGATTTTCACGTTAACTCGTGTTATGTCCGTTACACAGTAACGTCGCGCCAATCCAATTTCGGGGTAGATCAAGCTAGCGAAACGGCCGCCAGCGCACCATGAGCATGGCACTTAAGTCATGCTGTACATGACATGCGTGTCACAATTTTCACGTTAACTCGTGTTATTTATGTCCGTTACACAGTAACGCGCCATACCAATTTCGGGGTAGATCAAGCTAACGAAACGGCCGGCAGGAACCATGAGCGCGGCACGTAAGTCATGCTGTACATGACATGTGTGTCATGACTTTCATGTTAACTCGTGTTATTTATGTTCGTCACACAGTCACGTCGCGCAATACCAATTCCGGGGTAGATCAAGCTAGCGAAACGGCCGCCAGCGCCCCATGAGCGTGGCACGTAAGTCATGCTGTACATGACATGCGTGTCATGATTTTCATGTTTACTCGTGTTATTTATGTTCGTTACACAGTAACGTCGCGCAACACCAATGTTGGTATATATCAAGCTAGCGAAACGGCGGCGAGCGCACCATGAGCGTGGCATGTATATCATGCTGTACATGACATGCGTGTCATGATTTGCACGTTAGGACCTCTCAGTTATGTTCGCCATACACTCTTGTCACGCAGTACCAATTTTGGTATATATCAAGTAAACGAAACGGCCGTAAGAGCACCAAGACTGTGGCATGTATATCATGTCGTTCATGACATGCATGTCATGATTTTCATGTTATGACTCGTCATTCATGTTCGTCATAGTCATGTTAGGCCATACCAATTTCGGTGTACATTCGATTAACGAAACGAGCAGGAGAGCACAAAGTCGTAGGCGGCTAGACAGACAGACAGACATACAGACAGACAGACAGACAGACAGACAGACAGACAGACAGACAGACAGACAGACAGACAGACAGACAGACAGACAGACAGACACACTCAAAGTCGCAGAAGTTCGCTAAGAAATGCTTCGCATTTAATCACAAAAAGAAGACGCCAGAACGGCTGCGGGCTGTGCCGCAGAGGGCTGGCGGAGCAATCCAGCCTTAGAGACTTGGAAGAGCCACACCTTAGAGACTTTGAAGAGCCACCACATATTGACAATTATATTTGGGAAGGATGTAACAGGATCACATCAGAAAGGAGAGGTGGGGGTGTTGGAATGCTAATTCATAGTAGAACAAAATGGGATAGAGTGAAACAGACGTGTTCAGAGCACCTCTGGGTTTCGGGCACAGTAGGTGGAAAGAAAACGTGGCTAGGTGTAGCTTACTTGTGGACGGGGAATAACTGCAGAGAAAAGAATCTGGAGATAGTGAAATGCATAAGCACCGATATTAAAGAATTTGGTCATGATGCCGAAATAATCCTTCTAGGGGACGTGAACGCTCACATTCATGACCTTGACGGATATTCAGACACCAATGGCAAGTTATTGCTAGATCTCTGCGAGCAACATAGTCTTGAGATAGTTAACGTGGGGCCTAAGTGTGAGGGGCAGATCACGTGGGAAGTCGGAAACAGGCAATCGAGCATTGATTATTGTCTCATGACAGAAGGAATATATGACAAACTTAGAGAGATGAGAATAGACGAGGAAGGCATTAACAGCTTGGGTAGTGATCATAAACGAATAATATTACAAATGGGATATAAAACTGAAAATAAGAACATAGAATCAAAGTTTGGCAGCTTGTATCTAAATGACAAACAAATAACAAATATAGCCGCAAGAGTCGAGGAAAAAGTAGACGAACTACCAGGCAAAGACTGGAAGTATAGTGAGCTGCTACATGTAATCACGAAAGAAATGGAAAAAGAGAAGAAAACTATTTGTTGGAAAGGAAAGAGAAAGCCAAAACGTTGGTGGAACAAAGAAATCCGGGAGGCGATCGAGAAGCGACGTGAGGCATCACGGGAGCACTGACAGGCAAAAAAAAAACGAAGCGGCCACAGGACGAAGTCAACCAAATATGGGAAATATATTTAGAACAAAAATCCATTGTGCAGAAATTAGTCGAGGCAAAAAATTAAAGGTGAAAGTGAGCGCTGGATGACAGAGATTCGCGAAAAGAAGGCCGCGCCTAGGATATTTTAGAGCCACCTAAAAGCGCTGGGTAGGACGTCTGTCACAATGCAAGAACATATGGTAGATGAAGGAGGAAACAATTGGAAGGTATGAAGCACTAGGTTACATCCGAAAGATAACAGCCGATTCGTTTAAAAAGGACGCCGAGGGGATTCCCCCAGTGAGTAAAAGTACGCAAAGGAGTGCAACCGACGAAGATGTAGTACTAGAGAATATCAATTGGAAGAAGGCCGAAGGAAAAATTCCTAAACGCACTACTCCGGGCTCAGATGGGGTTCCCGTCAGCCTCATTAACGAACTAGGACATAACACTAAAGAAGCATTGCTGAAAGCCGTAGAAAAGTGCTTACAGGAGAAGAAAATACCAGACAGTTGGCGAAAAAGTAGAATGAACTTAATCTATAAAGGCAGGGGAGAAAAGGATAACATTCGCTCGTATAGACCGCTAACCATTAGTTCGGTGCTATACAGGTTGGCGATGCAGGCAGTAAAATTAAAAAATAGAAGCGTGGGTAGAACAAAATGATATTTTTGGAGAACTTCAGAATGGATTTCGAATCGACAGGCGGTTAGACGATAATCTGTTTGTTCTTACCCAGTGTATAGAAATATCAAAAATAGAAAACAGGCCCTTATACGTAGCTTATCTAGATATCAGCGGGGCGTATGACAACGTTAATCAGGAAATTTTGTGGGATATATTGAAAGAAGTGGGCATAGGGGACGACTGTATACAGCTTTTGAGGGAAATATACCGAGAAAATACAGATTGTATAGAATGGGAAGGAATAAGTGGCAAGGACAGCGTTGAAATTAGCAAGGGGCTGAGACAGGGATGTCCTTTGTCCCCGCTGTTATTCATGCTGTACATGGTGAGGATGGAAAAAGCGCTAGATGTAGCAAAATTGGATTTAATTTGTCGCACAAACAGGTCGGAACGATGTTTGAGCAGAAGCTCCCAGGTCTATTTTATGCTGATGATATTGTCTTATTTGCGGACAGTCAAGATGATATACAGCGACTGGCAGATATATGCGGAAGGGAATGTGAGGCTCTAGGACTAGGATTTAGTGCAACAATTTGTGGATTGATCGTATTCAATGATCACGAAGACCATGCGGTCTTCATACAGGGCCAAAAATACCGAGGGTAAGCGAGTACAAGTACCTCGGAGTATGGGTAAATGAGGGGGATAGATATATGGAGGTACAAGAGAAAGCATCGGTAGCAAAGGGAAAGAGGAATGCTGCAATTATGAAGCACATGGCTTTATGGGGATACAATACGTACGAGGTGCTTCGAGGGCTGTGGAAGGGTGTGATGGTCCCGGGGCTTACATTTGGGAACTCAGTGGTGTGCATGAAGTCAGAGGTACAATCAGGAATGGATGTAAATCAAAGGACGGTGGGCCGCATGGTGTTGGGCGCTCACGGGAAGACGACAAATGAGGCTGTAAAGGGAGATATGGGATGGACAGGCTTTGAAGTGAGGGAAGCTCAGAGCAAAATGAGATTCGAAGAGAGGCCGAGGAAAATGAAGAAGAGTAGATGGGCAGAGAAGGTTTTCAGGTATTTGTATAGAAAAAGCGTTGACACGCAGTGGAGAAAAAGAACTAGGAGGCTCACCAGTAAATATACGGCTAGCAGTGCGGGCGATATGGCAACAAGGAGCATTAAGCGGAAGGTCAGAGAGGCGGAGAGGACTTAATGGATGACAGCGATGAAAAGAAGCCGGCTCTGAGTAACTACCGAAAGGAAAAAAACGAAATAAGGAGGGAAAGGTTTTATGATAATTCAAGTGGAAGCGCTTTACTGTTTGAAGCAAGGTCGGGCTGCCTTAGAACGCGTAGTTATAAAGCGAGATTCAGTAACGAAGAAGAACAATGTACATGCTGCGGGGGAACTAAGGAAACGATGGAACATGTACTCATTGAATGTGGCGATATTCACCCAGGTATACCTGTGGCACGAGTCTACAGGAAGCCTTGGGTTTTAGGGACAACAATGGAAAGCTGAGCACGTCCGCAATAGAAATAAGTAAGAGACGGTTAGAGTATTGGTGGCAGAAAAGTAGAGATAAAGTATAAAAATAAATAATGGGGAAAAAATAAGGTCATTCTGCCTTAAGAGGCAGAGAGATAGACCGTGAATTTATAATTTTTTTGGTATAATAACATAGATTTAATCAATGTAGATAAGGTATTAGGTCAGCATGAAAAAGGAAGTTTTTTTTCTTTTTTCTTCGAGCATGGTGGCAGACATGTCACCGCCCCGTTATAAAGGGGACGCTCATAGTATCCATCCATCCAACCTTGCACGTCACAGGTATGCCTCCGCATGGCGGCTCCACGGTATGTCCTCGCGCCCAATGCCTAAGAACGCCGCGCAGCGTCATTTGCATGGAACGCTTCATTTTGCAAAATATCAAACTTCGCACGCCTGAATCTTTATTAGCACGAACACGCCTCGCGGTTTTGCGCCTCGCGTTTTTGGCACGCAAAACCGCCGAAATTATTACAGCGCGCGGTGCCTAAAACGGTAAGCCTCATGGCCCGGATGCGCTACACTGCGATAAGCATAGCGGCGCCGAAAAAGAAAAAAAATCCCTTGTCTAAGCGTTATCGACAGTTCCTCAATAAGATCGATGACTATAGACAAAGCGCCGAACCGCGAGTCACGACCACCACAGCCACATATTTTGGTTAGGCATTATAACGAGGAAAAGCCCATCGGTGGAACGAGAGGCAGTGGATTCCTCGGCAATATGGAAAATGTGCGATATGGTGACAAAGCAAGACTACATTTGGCCAGAAACGCTCCAGTGGCGTTTACGCAGGCGAAATATGAATCATGTCGCAGCGCAAGATGGACTTGCAACAGGCGCAGTACGGTATAAGCGTAGCAAAATGGCGCAGTCGAATCACAGGGCGGCTCGGGCGTAAATAGTGCCGTCGCGCAATCGCCGGTTCCCGGACAGCGACGCACGAGGGGGGGTAGTAAGCGCCATTCTTCCGCCATCAACTTACAAGACACTTGCGGAAATTGGAGAAAGGCAAGCGGAAGATCGAATCTGCTCCATGATGAGCCACTGCAGAAATGACGGATGGCCAAAACGCAATGAGCTTTTGTTCGAGTATAGAGATTACTGGCAGCACAGGTCAGACATTGCTGTTGAAGATGCCTTCTAATGAAATGGTCAAGGGTAGTAATTCCTGGGACCTTGCGTAAAGGAATACTCGCATACATAGACGAGGGAGATCAATGAATTGTAGTGTCGAGCAAGAGCCCGGGTCTCAGTACGGTCGCCGGGTGTATCGACAGAAGTCCAAGAGCTCGTCGGGCGCTGTACGCAGTGTGTCCAAGGACAGAGTCGCAGGTATGCGCCGTCGATGCCGTCTGGTGTTCCTATCGAATGTGGCACAAAGTTGCACTGTGAAGGAAATAACTACTTGCTCGAGGTATCCCGGGATCGCTCTGCTTACGAGTATGAGAACACAAGTCGTCAAGCACGTAAAGTCTGTTTCCGCAAAGCACGGCACACCTGAAAAAGTTTTCGGCGATGTACGTTTCTCGCCTTGCGCGAACAGCACAAAAAGTGCGCTACTTGACCTATACGGCACGGTGAGTAGACATGCCGTGTTTCAGGCCCATTCAAGCTGCATGTCGCGGCCCTTGGCCTGGAGGAGCCCCAACCAGCTTGTTTGAAGAACAATGCATTCTGAAGATGACGAAATCATCTACGACATGCAATCGCTTTAAAGGAGTCCGTCGAGGGCGAACCCATCAAAAAGGCATTTCTGCAAAAAGGCTTTAGCGTTTGGATAAAGTGCACTTTGCGGGGCGACCTAATAAGCATTTGTTAAGTAAAAATACTTGGAAGAAGTTAGAGCTGCAGAAACAAAGTTCAGGCCACTAACCGTGGACCCGGTGGGTCGCACATCCGTGCACACGAACACTCGATCCGTTGGCCACTCCCGCGTGGCTGCCCATCGTCTCTGCTTACACACCGTTCCACGCACGCGAAGTTCCCTTTGTGCCACTGGACGCTGCCTTGTGCCGCAGACGGTGGGAGCGAGGGTGCTTATCGGCGATTCCCAAAACTTATTGTAGACGCCCACGCAGAAAAGGCCCAGTACTCAAACAAAGCACACTAGGCTTACAATGTCACTGACAATTCCCTCGAATTTTCGGTGGCTACGTCGTACGAACCACTACAACACGAACGTGGAACGATGTCCACAACAGGAGCTAGCTTTTACGCAGGGGCTCCAAGCAAAGTAGTTACAGAACAAAAGGAGCATGCAAGACATCACTCTGCGAACGTGAGCCCTTAAATGTGGACCTGCAGGGGAACACGTATCCTCGGCCTACGTGCCTTCCTCGGGACTTTCTTACGGGGATAGGTCGATAACCCCTGCACAAAAGTACACCACCACAAGGCACAGCCTTCCGAACTGTTTGCCTTTATATTGCAGCGAAAGTTTGTGCGGGATTCGATCGATGTGCCTCCAGCCCCGCCGCGTGTCATAACGCGATCAATTCGGCGCAGCGTACGGTGTCTGAGCCGATTTGCATGCGCTTTACGCGCAAATAAATATAAATCTCGCAAAAACGCATTCTTTGCGGTACTACGCCTCGCCCGCACCAAACTCTCCTGCCTTAAGCCCGTCGGCTAAAAGGCGACCGCAATGCGTAACCCATAAAAGTTTGTAGTAGCCATACGGACTGTCCTCTCGGTGCTACCGCATTCGGCGAATTCGTGTTAGTTTTTTCTATTTTTTTTTTTTAGAGCTCCGCTCTTGATGATGTGACGATGTTTGCAAGGGCCAATTCTGGCCAGAGTGTGCCAACGCAGTAATAATGGGATTTCGACAATAACTTGGAGGACGCTTTAGCTTGGATTACGCTATCGCGATTACGCGATAGCGTAATCGGGCCTCGTGCGCATCGCCTTCTTAATTGCTAGCCTCGCTTCGGTTCTCGGTGCATGCCTCAACCGTACCGCAATGAAACGAACGTCTGTGCGCGTAACATTGGCCGTTTCAAACTATCTTAGAACGCCTACTGCAAGTACAATTACGCATTGCCCACTACGCTATAATTACTCCTTTTGCGAATCAACGAATGGCCCACTGCGCGTTTGTAAGGCAACGTGCGAACCTACGCAGCTGCTCACTTTGTTGATGCTGATGATGATGACTAAATATGTATGGGCGTTTTGTTATGGTTGGGCCTTTAAAACACCCGCTCGTTGCGCACTTCGCATGTTTTGACGCTTCTGACACGCAACATTCTTTAAGGACACTCCTCGCACTACATGTAGAGTTCTTTTTTCTTTTTCGAAGCAGTGTCGAGCAAAGGCGTGGTTCTGTGGTAAAAAACCTGCTTGCCACGCAGAAGGCCCGGGTTCAATTCTCACTCGAATCGAAGATTTTTATTATTTACTCGCATCTTTCTAGATTTTTCGGTCACGGACAGCGCTGATTTTTCGCTCATAACCAACGTCACGGACACCGACGCCGAAATCTCTGCGAAACGAGCTCTTTAACGCTATCGCGTTATTAGGGTTATGGACTGAACAAGCGACGAAAGGCGCACTAGTTGGTACATGCCTCAAAGAAGGAATGATCACGATGTGTGGAGCTTCTAGCACAAGGGCCAATTCTGGCCGAAGAGCGCCGAGCAAATGGTTGGACATGAAGTTTCAATGAAACGATCCACGGTAACCAGAGATGACTGTATAACGGTCTTAAGCAAATTGCCGTGAAAATATAATATGCATGCACGATAAAAGTGTGCTGTCGGTTGACGTTTGTCATGCAGTACGAAAAAATGGCCTATGTATGGGCGATATACAAAAACTTGCCAATACTGTGGGCACAACGGTCCCGCTAAGCTCTTACGAGCAAGGGCACAGAGGAGAGTGCTTACATTATCTAATCTCGTAACATCGGCCTCTCAGGGGAGGCCGTGTTACGAATGCCTCGGGCCAATGATCTTCAATGTAGAAGTGTACAACGTACAAGTTGAGAACATACGGAATGCTGAAAAGTGGTTCGGAGGCGAGACACCTTGCCGAGTGTAATGGAATACGCTGCACGGAGGCTACGGAAAAGCGCTGTTTAACGCGTTCAAGAACTCGTTTCACAGAAATTACGGTGTCGGCGTCGTCGGTTGTGAGCGAACATTCGAGATAGATGCAAATAAAGAAACAATAAAAATATTTCTGTTCGAGGAGGAATCGAACCCTGCACCTCTGCGTGGCAAGCAACCGCAGAGCCAGGCCCGTGCTCCAACGGGAAAAAACACTGTATGAATGCCATGCAGTGCTAAGAAAGTCATTAGCACGTGTAATATTGCGTAACAGAGGAGTCAAAATATGTTACTTTCTCGACCAGTGGTTGGCCCATCAATTACAAAGCACGCGGGCGTAATTAGTTATAATTATCAACAACTCGCGTTGCCTTACGGACTCTTAGTACGTGCCTCGCCAACTCGCAAAAAAAAATGGCCGCGTATCTGCGTGCTTCGCTCCAAATGTCGTCTAAAGACGATAGAAGAGGCGCTGCGTGAGATATGGACGCCATCTGGCAATACGCCGGGAAACAGGAGTGCTGTGATGCGGGCTGGTAGTCCCGGCGCAGCGGCAGGTGAAGACCGGCGGTGACCAACGGGACCGGCGGGGACGCCGGCCAGCCCGAACACGCGGTTTAGCGCGATGCGCCGAAGGAGAAGAAACGTCCGCACTCAGCGAGTACTCTCCACAAACTCTCTTATTTACACGTCGCCTGGGTAAAACAGGAATGCCAGAGCGGCGGCCCCTGTCATTCGTACAATGCAATACTGAACCGAAACCGAAACTCAACATGAGCTTGTGCAGAGGGCACGGAGGAAGACAAGTTTCAGTGCAGTCGCATTTTCGGCGCAGCTTAAGAAACTACGGTCTTTAAAATTGCGTATCTATGTATTTTCTACTAAAGGAACACACCACCTAATACTTACCTAATGATGTTGCGCCTCAGATATGCGTAATATTTACTTTTTGATCGACAAAGTTCACAAGTAGGAACAGCCGTACCAGTTCAAGATGGGTGGGCGGTAAGCAAGTAGTTCAACTTTGGCCGGGTGGCTGAATCGAGTGACGTGCCGACAAACAGAAAGACAGACCAAAATTTCTGCGTTCAAGTTCCCCAAGAAAGACTATCGTCTTTAAAAAAGTTATGCCGTAGTGGGCCCTTCGCAACCGTACTTGCCGTATGCACGCTAGTCTAGATTGAAAGGGCCGATTTACAGGCGTTCCTTTCCTCGCGGCACGGCTTAGATGTCCACCGAGAAGGGCCAGCGATTGAGAAGGCGATGCGAACAGGGTCCGCTTGCTATCGCGTTCTACTCTTGAAGGCAGGCAAGATCAAGCGTTCTCCAAGTTAGCAATTCTTAGCTAACCAAAGGAACTTTGACCTTTTCTTTTTAATCTATCTATCTATCTATCTATCTATCTATCTATCTATCTATCTATCTATCTATCTATCTATCTATCTAGCTAGCTAGCTAACTAGCTAATCGTGTTTGGTAAACGCTCGTGAATTGTTCAGACAGACAGACAGACAGACAGACAGACAGACAGACAGACAGACAGACAGACAGACAGACAGACAGACAGACAGACAGACAGACAGACAGACAGACAGACAGACAGACAGATAGATAGATAGATAGATAGATAGATAGATAGATAGATAGATAGATAGATAGATAGATAGATAGATAGATAGATAGATAGATAGATAGATAGATAGATAGATAGATAGATAGATAGATAGATAGATAGATAGATAGATAGATAGATAGATAGCCGCCTACGTTCTTGCGCTATCGTGGTCGTCTCCTTAAATTGGTATTTACCAAAACTGGCGAAGAAGGACTCCAGTGCATCACGAACACGATTAGCAGGTGACATGATCACCTGTTGCGTACGTCATGAAATCCTTTCCACTAGTAACGTGTGGCACATACCCGCATACAGCTCCCCGTAGTATGCGGGGTGAGAAGCAAGCATCGAGGGGGAAGCCGGACTACAACATATGGTGAATTCCATTGGCGGATTCGGAGTGGCCGACGAACACTTCGCCGGAGCACTCCACTCCATGGAGAGCATCCGAAGGAAATCTGCCAATGGAACACAAGCGCTCTCGTCAGAGCACACGGTAGGGGCGCTAGCGCACATCTGCTTGAATGTGGAGATATCCACCCAGGTGTACGTTTGGGCACGAGCCTACATGACGCCTAGGGTTTTAGAGACAATGGAAAGCTGAAAACACCGCGATTTAAATAAGTAAGAGACCGTTAGAGTATTGGTGGCAGAAAATTAGAGAGAAAAGACAAAAATAAATATTGGGGAAAAAAAATAAGGACATTCTACCGTAAAGGGCAGAGAACGGAGCTGAAAACTTTTTTTTTCCGGAGTAAGATAGTTTTAATTGAAGTAAAGACACTGGGCCAACACTAAGAAAAAGAAGAGTAAAGGGTTTTATTTGTTTGCCGAGCCTGGTGGCACACTTGTCACCGCCCCGTTATAAAGGGGACGCTCATAGCATCCATCCATCCATTCGCAAGTGCCCAGCATTCCTCGCGCTTCGCGCAGTTTTCGCCTTCACGGGCGCGAGCGGAGAGAACCGGGCGCGGTCGGACAGCGCATTTCATCGCACACGCGGTACGCCACGCTCTGCGCACGCGCGGGAGCTTGCGACTTCCGGTCAAATCCGCCGCTTTTCGCGGAGTAGCGATAGCTGCTCCGTGGATTAGATCTGTCGCCGGAGCTGCTCCAGATCTGCCAATGAAACATACAGGGAGCACTCTCAATCCGCCAATGGAAAAGACTTGCTCCGAATGGACCAGAAAAACTGTTACCGGAAGTGCTCCGAATCTGCCAATGGAATTCACCAATAGATCCCAAGAAGCCAGCCTGGCTTTCTAGCATTACACAGGATTTATGTAAGGAACCAAACAGACAATCGCTTCAAAAACAAACGTACAACCAGGGTTTCTTAGTATCTTTCTCATTGAAAGATCCTGAAGAGCGAGGAAATTGGGGGTTCCAACACCCCCCCCCCCCCCCCGCCCGCATAAAATTTGCGTGTGTGTATAGGCAAGTACACACACGCACGAACATGCATAAGGTATGGCCCTCGAAAAAGGCGCCCTTAACTGCTGTAAAACTTCATTAAGTATATTTAATACTGCGAACTTGTTAGGAACACCAATTTAGCACACGTTATAAGACACCTGCCACAGAATAAAGCTACAAAATCAAATACATGATACTGCAAGAATAATGAAAAACCTCTTGCTCCGCGAATACCTGGTGCACCGAATTATAATTTAATAAATACAGAAGCGCGCCGGCACATGAGTCACAGTGATCAGGCCTGCCAAGTCAATGTTGCTGCACGGCCTGGACTAAAACTAAACATGAAACACTGTTTGCATGCAGCTTTCGCGCGCCGAAGAACCGCGATTTCGGAGAGCCCGGATAAGCGCAGTACCAGTCCGGAACGAAGACTTCCTTTTTGGCATCGCATACATCGTCAGCTGGGCGCGTCCAGATGAGAACGAACACGAGGTCCTATTCACCGTTCCCACTGCTGATGAAATTTACTCTAGGCGAAAGTTTCAGACGCAGAACAACGATTTCAAAGATAGTTCGGCGCAAAAAAAAATTTCACCTGATAAAAAGATATACAAATTTTGACCATAAAACACTTTCCCGTCAATTTCGCAATTTCTAAACTCTGAACTCTAAACTCTTCTTTGGTCGCAATATTTATTGCCATTAATGATAAACTGAAATTCAATCTTATCAGTATTTTATGTCCCTTCGCTCTCGAACGAACTTGGAGGGAAAAAAATCGCAAACATTGTAAACTGCACTATACACCCGTATTTCATGAATTTATTGCTGCAGACAAACTAAAGCCAGGGCCAAAGCCAATTTATATCGGTCGCAAAAATTGCAAGGAAAAGCGATCGAGAACATGAACGCGCGCCATACGATGAGGAGGGCACAAACGGTTGGAAAACTAAGAAAACTCAATGGGATTTTCAGTTTTAAACATGGCAGCAGCAGTTTCTGTTACAGTTTATCTGGCGCATGGCTAAACGGTTGACAACCTCATTATTTTTTGTCGAGCGCCAGCGGCGTATGCACGCAGCGTGCTCGTGAGCGCACTGTCGGGTCAACAAAGTGTCGCTCACTCTTGCGCAGTGGTTTCGCGCGTATCTTCCGTAAGTTATTAACGCGATAGCGTTAAAGAGCACGTTTCGCAGCAGAAATACCGGTGTCAGTGTCGTTGGTCGTGATCGAAAAATCAGCAGTGTCCGTGGCCGAAAAATCGAAAAAGATGCAATTAAAATAAATAATAAAAATCTTTGGTTCGAGTGAGAATCTAACCAAGGCCTTCTGCATGGCAGGCAGGTGTTCTACCACAGAACCACGCCATTGCTTGAAGCAGCTTCGAAAAAAGAACACTGAATGTCTTGTAGTGGGAAGAGTCTCCTTAACGCATGTAATAGACCTTATGCAAAATCTGCTGCCATCTAGCGGCCGCCGGATGCATTTCCGCAACGTTGAAGGCTAGCACGCTCCGCATGTGTACAGACGGAGCGTACGTATCAACGCGTGGCGCTGATAGGAACGGCAATGGCGACATATTTTCGTGTGCCGTGTTGCACAGAATGAGGAGGAAATCGTGGTGCTGAAAAAAGGCTTGCAGGAACCTAACCTCCCTAGACTTCCTCGCGGCCTACGAGAAGCAGCAGATCGTTCCGTTGCTCCGGCTACTGCTTACGACTACCGCCCTGTTTACGCTCGCCGGTATGCGACAGCATCGGCGCTAATCAGAGAATCTTGTCGTGCCGAAGCTATCGAGAGCTTTCGCACCGCGTGCTTGCAGGCACAGACACAACGGCTTCGTGTACGAGCTTCAAAGCTGCATCGCTGCTACTCGCGCATGCCTGCGCAGTTGTTGATGTCATTATTTTGTTTATTACATTGCGATAACAATTATTTGTTATACAGGTAGCTCGTACGCGCCATAGATTCTCAGCGAATGGAGCGATTGTGATGGAGCGTGTTGTTTGTAGTTTGCTTTCGACTGTGCAGTTTCACAAGGTAGCGTTTGGTAGGATGCTTTGCGCGCATATAGCTTCACTATGCTTACTTTTCAAGCATTTCATGTGCTATCAGTGTCAAATTAAGGGGGGCAGCCCCGATGTCCTGACCAACCCCCTTATTTTTTCGAAACATACACCCCGAGAAGAGGACATATCAGGTTCTCCCAAAAGCTGGTCGCCCTTCAGAAAAATCCTGTATTCACCCCTGTGTGCTATGAAATGTTAACAGATGCTTCAAGTTGTGGGAAGCACACCCACCGGCTATCTCGAAATAGCGCCACATGCTGCGCAGAGGCGGTGCGCGGCCCACCTGAGCGCGTTGAAAGGGGCAGCCCGCGCGGTGCGCGGGGAGAGGTGCCTTGGCTGCCTGGGGAGGGACGGATGCTGCCACCCGCGCTGGCCGATTGCTGCTGCCGGGGACCACGGTCGCTGCCTCGCTGTCTCGTGTCCCTGGACCGACCCCGCCGTATGCAGCGTAGCGTTAAACAAATTGCTCTTGTCTGTTGTAAGTCGAAGCCTCCGCCGTCCTTGCTTTACCTACGGACGGGACGCAGCCAGCCCAGTACCCACAGATGGCGCCCGACGTGGTTTTTGCTTCCGCCCGTAGGAATAGCACGGTGGACGTAGGTCCGGTCTCTTGTCTTGTTCGTTTAGTCTCCGTGTAGCGCATTCTCGTGTGTGTTGTTTTGTGGCGCGTCTTATTTTTCTCTCCATGGCGCAGGCAGCCGGAATGCATCTCCGGTCCGGGACGATCTTGCCTACCGGCGGCGAGCAGGATTCTTCGCGGGCTGACCAGCTGCTAGTGGCACAGCAGCTGAACACATTTCAGCGTGTTGCTCGGTTGTGCAGCACGGTCATGGACCGCATGAGCACCCTGGCCGTGGAGCCACAGACAAGGGGTGAGCCACAGCTCCGACTTCAAGTCGAGCTGCCCACGTACACGGGTTATGACGACCCGAAATCAGTGGCTGACTTCCTAGAGGGAATAGACAGGTATGTCAGAGCAACCGTTGCCTCGGAAGCACACGTGATGGCTCGAATCCTGCCGTCGGCTTCACGGGATGCCGCAGGACGGTGGTGGCTACAAACGCCTTTCACCACACGGGCAGAATTTGAACAGCGCTTCCGAGATGAATTTCTGCCCCCTGGGTACAAGCTGCGAGTCCAGCGTGAGCTCGAACTGAGAACCCAGCATCCGGACGAAAGTTAGCTCGAGTACGTCCGGAGGATGCCGGAACTGCATCGCCGAGCAGCACCGACTGCCTCGGAAAGGGACCGAGTGCTCGGGTCATTCGACAGAGTCATCCCAGATTCAGGCCATTTCTTTATGGGCGCACATTCGAAACCCTTGAGCATCTCGCACGGGAGGCCCGCTGTGTACAAGACGCCCTGTTAGCTGAGAGCACTTACGTGCCACCGCCAGCGCCGCAATCTGCTCTTGAGCCGTCACTGGATTTGCGCGCCGCCGTAGCCAGTCCCTCATGCGAGCTGACGAGCCCAGGCGCATTCACGGCTATCTCCTCCCGCGCCCTGGGCCCCTTCTCGCATGAGCAAGGGCGGCGGCGCGGGGCCCCATTCAATACCGTATCAGTGGTAAGCTGTTCATGGGAGCAAGTGTCCGCGGAGCAGCGTCATAGTGCAGAGCGCTTGCTCCTTACTGAAGCCATACAAGAGCATAGTCGGTCGGACCCGCAGTCCCGATATGCCGGGTTCACAAGTCCTGCGCGAGCCGACTACGACAGGCGCTCCTGTGATGGTACTCCGGGGGTCGCTCCGCCGGAAGGCGCGATTTCAGTGATAGGCTAATTGTCCAACGCAGACATACGCATGCCGTATGCTACCAGTGCGGTCAAACTGGTCATGTGAGGCGGCAATGCTATGCGCGCCGTAGCGCGAATGCAGGAGGTTCGGGAAACTGCTTCGGCCGGCGACACTAACCACTGGCGGTGTGTCGCAGCCCACGGCCGTAAATGCCAGGAGCGTGGAACGCTGTCCGGAGCGTGTAATGGACAAACATCAAGCTGGTGAGTCAGTCATCGTTCCCTCTGTTTGCCGCATAACGCAGGTACAGTCTCCAGAACCGACGATGAAAGTTAAAGCGCTGGGCATTACCGTACCTGCTCTTCTTGATACCGGTTCAGCAATCTCCTTATTCGGTGACGTGTTGCTGGAGCAGTGTAAAGCTAAAAAGATCAAGTTTCGTAACGCAAATGTTCGGTTGCGAATGGCATCAGACCACGTATCAAACGCCGAAGGGTGTGTTCGCTTACGGATAAGCTTTAATGGGAAAACGAAACGTCAGCGATTTGCTCATTTGCCTGGTCTATCCGTGCCAGTGCTTCTCGGCCGAGATTTTCTTGCAGACGAGAGGTTTACACTCGACTTTCCGGCAAAAGGCTACCGCCTTCATGGATAGTCTAAAATAATTCCTTTTGCAGAAAACACTAACACAGTTGCTGACGCCTTTTCACGTGCGCCTTTGTCTATTGAACCCCAGGTCGAGCCGGAAACAGTGTGTGCGGTTACAACACCACCAGTGACAATGCAGTCACGTTGGGGTACTTTGGTCACTAAACAGGAGCTTCTTGCAGCACAGCAGAGGGACGGCCTTTGTCGTAAGGTGTCAGGTGACTGCTACCTGCTCGGAGAGGGAGGCCTCTTGTTCCGGTACTTTACTCAGGTTGACGACGGTAGTGTGGAGTCCCCGTTTCGAATTGTTATTCCTCGCAAACTTCGCAAATTGTTCATAAAGTACTACCATGACAGTGCTTTAGCTGGTCACTCTTCAGGGCAGAAGACGTACGAGAAGCTGTGTCGTACGGTAACCTGGCCAGGGTTGAAACGGGGCGTATTACGCTACGCGCGTTCCTCTTCAGCTTGTCAAAAGGCGAAACTACGTGGTGGTTTACCGCTAGGAACAATGCAGTCAGCTCAGAGTACCTCGCATTGGCAGACTGTTGCATGTGATTTAATGGATCCGTTTCCCATAAGGCCGCGGAGGAACCAGTATCTGCTTGTTGTGACTGACCCTTTCACGAAATGGGTCGAATAGTTTCCTTTGCGCAAACTCGCTTCGAAAAACGTATAGGACTGCCTTCCCGAAACCTTCCCGAGGTTCGGATTCCCTGCCCAGGTGATCACGGACAACGCGACGTACTTCACCAGCAAGGTGTTCAGATTCCTGTGACGCACTGGGAAGTCGCCACAAGCGCACGTCTGTGTATCACCCGCAAGCCAACATCACGGAACGGGTAAACCGAAATGTGAAATCTATGCTTGTCGCGCATACTGAGCGTCATAAAGACTAGGATCTGAAACTGGCAGAAATAGCGTTCGCAACTAGGACGACAGTTAATCGCTCAACAGGCTTCACTCCTGCTCAACTTAACCTGGGCAAAGAATTGAGCTTTCCGCAGGACAGTGCTTTGGCATGTGCAACCGCCTCTTCAAGGCCTTATTCAAAGTTTGCAGGGGACCTGAGACAGAGGCTGACCGACGCGGTACAACAAGCCAGACAGCACCTCGATGTGTCCCGAATGGAACAGGCAGGACAGTGTGACAAGCGTCGACAAAACGTTAGCTTTGAGGTTGGGGACTTGGTGTTGAAGCGGACACACCCGCTCAGCGACGCCTCGAAAGGTTTTGCCGCTTCCTTAGCTAACAGGTGGGACGGACCGTATAGAATCACCCAGAAATCCAGGCTTTCGTACATGCTGAAAGATTGCTTAACTAATCAAGCGTGTGGCCCTATTCATGTCTCAGATCTTAAACCATTTTATGCACGGCAAGATGCAGCAGCTGGCGATCCTGACATGCCTCGCCAGAGCTCGGCCACCCACTCACCGACACCACCAAGCAAGTGGTACAACCTGCGTCCTCGGTGACGGACAAGAGGGGTTTGGGAAAACGACTCATCCCCTGCACCTATACTTGTATTTTGTTTTTAAATGCGAAGCATTTCTTAGCGAACTTATGCGAGTTTGAGCGCATCTATCTATCTATCTATCTATCTATCTATCTATCTATCTATCTATCTATCTATCTATCTATCTATCTATCTATCTATCTATCTATCTATCTATCTATCTATCTATCTATCTATCTATCTATCTATCTATCTATCTATCTATCTATCTATCTATCTATCTATCTATCTATCTATCTATCTATCTATCTATCTATCCGCCTGCGACTTCGTGCTCTCCTGGCCGTTTCGTATTTTGGATGTATACCAAAATTGGTATGTCATATTATGACTGCATGGCGAACATAAATGACAGGTCATAACAAGGAAATCATGACATGCATGTCATGAACGGCATGATTTACATTCCACAGTGTTGGTGCTGTTGTGGCCGTTTCGTTCACTTGATATACACAAAAATTTGTATGGCGTGACAAGAGGGTATGAAAAACATAAGTGACAGCTCCTATCGTGCGAAAAATGGCACGCATGCCATGTACAGCATGATTTACATGACATGGTCTCGGGACGCTCGCGGCCGTTTAATTAGATGGATATATACCGTACGACGAGACATTTCTGTATGGCGAACACAAATAACAGGTGGTAACATGATAATCATGGCATGCATTTCATGTACAGCATCATTTACATGCCACGCTCATGGTGCACTCGCGGCCGGTTCGCTAGCTTGGTATACCCCAAAATTGGTATTTCGTGACGTGAATGTATGACGAACATAAATGACACGTGGTAACCTGGAAATTGTGACATGCATGTCGTGTAGGGCATGATTTACATGCCATGCTCATGGTGCGTTCGCGGCTGTTTCGCTAGCTTGATATGCACCAAAATTGGCATTGCATGACGTCACTGCACGACGAACATAAATTACAGGTGCTAACGTGCAAATCATGACACGCATGTCGCGCAGGGCATGATTTACGTGCCACTCTCATGGGCTGCTCGCGGCCGTTTCGCTAGCTTGACATACACCAACATTCGCATCGCGTAACGCCACTGTATGGCGAACATACATGAAAGCTCCTAACAAGCAAATCACAACCTGCATGCCATGTACGGCATGATTTACATGACACTGTCTTGGAGCGCTTCCGGTCGTTTTGTTAACTGTATTACACCAAAATTGGTATGGCATGAGATGGGTGCGTGACGAACATAAATGACAGATCAAGCATTGCATATACCAGAATATGATTCATTATATAAAAGAATGTACATGCATGGATGCATGAGAAACATGCGATATATAGCGAACGAGACGTCATGACATGAATGACCTCATTTTCGTCAAACAGTAACAAGGCGATGTATGGAGCTCTCTGCTGGCTGCTTCGCATTATATCGATTCCCACAGTGCGTGGAATCTGCCGGATTTTTGAAGTACAAATAGAGAAGCAAATCAGGCACTCTTAATGCGCTTGCCGCGGCAGAGTCACACACAACACCCCGCAGCCGTAGCTCAAACGTGGGAACCCAGCCTCAAGACATCCAGCTGAAGTTTCGTATTTTACAATTGTGGCAGCAGACGATTTGCTTTCTGTCTGCGCTGCACACGTTGCCAAACAATGAAGCTCTGCAAGGAGCCACCGCGTTTGCTCGGCACATAATCGGCGAGAAGCAGGCGCCTTGTTGACACGATCCGCCCAAAAAACCAGTTCTACAGAACAGCGCTCGTTATGGTGCGGCAGCAGGCAGGTCGTTAAAAGCGCCTTCCGCGTATTGAGCAGCGAGCGAAGCGTCAGCGCTGCTTGCTACCAATTAGTATGTGCGAACGAAGGGGCGTTATTTTAGCGCAAGCGCGCACAATGCTTCGAATACGAATAATTGACACCTTTCGGGACATCCGTAGTAGTCCACTCCGTGAAAGCCGTCGAAAGAGCGAAGCCCCCTTTCGTCAGGCATTTCTCTTTTTTGAAAGTCGTTTCTAAGTACTTTTGTGTTGTATCATTGTTTTTTATTTGTTAATCTATCTTAAGCTGCACGCTAAAAACTTGTCAGGGCTAAAAAAGCCGAGTTACTCTTGACAGCGTTGTTTTACTCTCGCAAAGCATCGCATGGAGTGAAATGCACTGTTCACTCCGTATGAAAGAAGCGAGTGAAATGAGCCTTCTCTGAAAGAGATGGAATGTCCACATGCTCTTATGGCATGAGAGCGTAAAACGCTGTTAATATCCTGCTCTATATCGATGTGCCTGCACACCACGGCCGATGATTGTGGCTCTGGAGACAAGAAAAAAGACAGCGTTTATTGGGCCTCCCAGTGCCTTTGAGCGCGATGGCAACGCTTAATGTGCGCCTTTTTAGCTCGGGATTAGGGTAGTTACATAAGCAGTAAAACCTCGGTGATACGATCACGGCTCGTAGGAATTTCGGGGTGATACGAATTTTTCTTTGATCCCGGCCAAAGCCCATCAGCCTATAATGTATTGGTGTAGGGTTGCTGCGAACCGATTTTCACCCCCCGACGTCTGATACGAACGTACGCGAACAGGTGCGAACAGGTGCTGCCCGCGCTGTCGGGTTCACACAACCGCAAGAAGGTTGCAAACAGGCACGGCGTGCCAATTGTTTTTTTCTGCGCCACGGAAGCTATGTCAGCTTTGCCCGCGTATTCTAAATGACGGGAACAAAAAAAGTGGCTGTGGCAAGAAGCACGCAAATTCATACACAAAATGTGCCACCGGTGTTGTTTACGAATTTCCGCTCTCCTGCGGCGAGACATATGTCGGCCAGACAGGAAGATGCGCGAATGAGTGTGCACGGGAACACGAGCTTTCACTAAAAGGTAAAGATAGGCACATTTGCCGGCCCACTGCAATTCCCACAAGTGTGAGCCGAATCTGCATAAAATTCAGATTCTTGGGAGAAGCAGGGACACCACTGCTCGAGAACTGTTGGAAGCTTTTCACATAAAAGCACGAGGTCTATCATGCATTAGTGACACTTCATTGTTCCTTTCGCAGGTATTTGAAGTTTTAAGGCGCGAATAAGACACGGACGAAGAATAGGAACACACACACGGAGCGCCACTTCCAACATAGATTTATTTCGAAAGAGCACAGAACATATTTATACACCACGCGCGCCGTCATCGTGCCTCAATGCGCAGTCGCATTCAAGTAGCGTAACTCTTTTGGCGATAATGAAATGGAGGCAACGCTGACGCATAGATCACCTGATTCGATTATTTTCTTAGCCCCAATAATTAGTCGTACTGATTTATCAGGACTTCGGCCGACTACCGCGCAGGCGCTAAAGTTCGGAACGCAATGACAATCCCGGCAATGTATCGCGAGGTGGCGCTCCGTGTGTGTGTTCCTATTCTTCGTCCGTGTCTTATTCGCGCCTTAAAACTTCAAATATGTTAAACCAACAAGCCCAGTCTGCCATTCTTACATCGTATATTTCGCAGGTAGAGAGCACGTTCTTGCATCGCACGTTGTGATTAAGATGGTATCCCATCGTTGTGAGCCTGCCCTTTTGCGCATGTCTATACCTATGTATTGCGTTGCACGAAACGTTATCTCTTCGATATTTGCATTGCTTTTTGCGCATGCCTTTGCATATATATACTATTGCAGTAAATTTGGAATAAACAGTCGAAAGCTTGCGCTCCCCTTAACCCTTCCCTTGTGATTTCTTTGCGCGAAACAGCCACATCCGTTGCTTCTGGAAGAACATGAACCGACTAGCCCAACAACGTGTGCTTCTGTCGGGGAAGGCGCGGCAGTCACGCGCGGGCGCGGGCATGCGCGCTGCGCGACCGTCAACGATGCGTCGTTGCCTCTGAGATAGTGCGCGCGAATCTTGGAGGCCTTTATGCGCTTTCGCGTTTCGATTACAGATGACGTCGACGTCGCGTTTATTATTTTTTTCCCCGACACGTTGACGCGTGCTCCTGCGCTCGAGGCAGCAGCGTCTACTTTGTTAACACGTGCCTGCCACGCCGATGCAAGCCATGTGCACGCAATCAGACGTTCTATGAAACAAGACTGAAACTTGGGCTGCGGTTCCGTCACGAAGTCCCATGAGAGTTAGACGAAGACCCCAAGAGACAAAGCGGACGGTCTTGGCGAAGGAGCTAGGCCTCGCACCATACGCGCACACCTGCCAACTCTCCGATTTACACGGGAGACTCCCGAATTTTGAGCAAACCTACCATGTTGTGCGGACACGGCCATAAATCTACCGAAAACCACCCCCAACACCACTGCGATAAGAAAATAACAGCATCAAAGGACAGCGATTCTAAAATTTGCTTTCCTTCATCCATCGCTTCTTAAGCAAAGCAAGAAGCAAAGCGCTTCTTAAGTCGCTTTCGCGGCAGTACTCTGGTGTCATGCAGGAAAGCGTAGTATGCAGTGATGCTACCGAGGACTTCTGATTTGGAGCAATTTTTGGAGCAGCAAAATTTCCATTTTGGAGCGCTTTGGAGCAGCAAAAATTTTCATCTTGGAGCACTTTGGAGCAGATAATTTCGCATCTGGGAGCACTGTGGAGCAGCAAATTTTACATCCTGGAGTGCACTACAGAAGCATATTGCATTAACATTCAAGCACCTGAATATTATTATGGGGCTCTTATGAAGGCTAGAAATATTTCGATTCAAATCGAAAAAAATCATCTCAGGAGAACTCCATACTTCACTCGCTAATGAAAAAATAAGGGCTCTTGCAGTTGAGTGTTCTGGATTAACCTCTTCGGCGATTATTTTCGACACTAGCAAATAAACAGAATACCGGATCAATAAAATTGCATTTCATGAAATAACAATCTAAATAGATCCATGTGGTTATCAGCAGACGTGGTAGACAAACGCCGTTATGTACAGCAGTGCCTCAATGCCAAAGAGTCACAGTGTCGCTGATGCATTCCCCTAAGAAAATTCCAAGGCGAAAGCCACGTTCTTTTTCTTCTCGATCGACGAGCTGATCCTCCCCCTCCCTCTCTGCAACCTTTCTGCACCTCACCTGGTTTTGCGCTAGCTCCATGATCGGCGCACCGATCACGGAAGCAGTGTAAAGCGACGATATCATGTGATGACGTCATCACGAGGCATCACGATATATGACGTCATGATGACGTCACAAGTTTTGACAATCTATGACGTGATGATGACGCCATCACATTATGATTATTTTTTCCATCAATCGATTGACGCCGCCGACGGTCAATTTTCGTGTTTGATAAAGCATCTAAGGCTTTCGCATTGATATTGCGTATTGAACGTTAACAGCCTGGCCGTTAACGACCTGGCCTTACATACGAAACTGTCCTCCACCGTGTCACCTCTGTGCCATGTGCAAAACAGCTTCGCTTATCATCTATTTCACAGAGTGAAATGGCTCCTCATATTTTTTTTTAGTTTTTGTCGGGATAGCAATTATATGGACACTCTCGGCGGATTTTTGCCGTCGCCGTAATCTTCCGTATAAAGTCCAAACTAATAACATCAACACGCGCATTCTAGCCGCGGGTAAAATATCGCGAGCGCTGGCGACGAACGCGGCTGAAGAGGAGAATAAACTGGCCAGCCGTCTGTCTCCGTCGCACGGAGAGCGCATGAGATATTTTCCGGCGGGCGGGCCTGCCGTCGCTTGCTCATCAAACAACAGAGGAAACGCCCCGCCCGTCTTTCGTAAGGAGCATGAAGGGACGCCAGGGAAGCGGAGGGGGAGGGGACCGCATCGTTCGAAGGGCGCAGTCGCTTGCGCGCACGCTATCTCGTGGCATCAGGAGACGGCTCGTAAACTTGCTGTGCTCTCAACGTTTACTTCGCGTTTAGATAACACGAGCACGAAAACGCTTCGGTTCCTGTAGCGGCCATATTTCTTTAAACCAGCGTTTTGTTGAGTTACGTGAGATCTGATTCAAAAGAGTTAGCTGCTAGCCTTACTCCGTTTAACAATACAATTTGTTGGTATCGCATTCATTGCTTCGCCCTTAAGCGAAACTGTGAGCGTTTTTAATCGTCAGCTATTGACCCTCGAAAGCGAGGGGCGGACGTGTAACATGGCGTAGCCGCTTCACTGTGGGCCGTCAGCGACGGGCCTGCTACTGACAGCTGCGCATTTGCAGCTGCTCCGACCATGAGATATGCTTTTATTAATGAGATGACATTTTTAAGAAACAAGAAAAATTCGAATTGGAACCCTAGGAGCACGTGAACTCTAAAGGGCAGGGCCTTTTAGGGGGTATTTACCGCAGAGTGATTACAAACTCGAATGTGCTGGTGGAAGGAATTACGAAAAAGCTCTTCTGGGTGAAGATCCATGGATAAAATATATCTGAGGAAAAGTGTCAACGCGTTCCCACCGTTCGCGTGCTTTTCCAAAAACGCGAAGCAAGGAAAATTCGATATTGTTCCATATATATACTGCTAGCGATCCCAGATTTCATTCCGCGATGTCCGGAAACAGAAGCGACAGACATTTTAGCAGCACACATGTAGTTATTACTGAAGATTGCTTTGCTTACGTGCCGTGCGACGCTTGAAACGAGCTATCAGCAGCGTTTCTGGAACAGACGACGTCCGCCGATGAATCGCCGTCGCACTTTCTCGCTACCGATAGGCCTAGACGTCACGAGCCTCTGTGGGGAGCGCGTTTTGCTGTCGAGCCGACTTGCAGAACAGAAGCTGCGTCGGCACCGTGCATGACATCGTGGCTTACTCGGGACTAATTCTTGGTCCATGGTTGCGACTTTGGCAGCCCCAAGATCAAGCTGCTCATGTTCTGACGCGCCGGCGATGCGATTGCCGGTGATAGACGCCCCCAAACCCGAGGCTTTGGCGCAGTTTGGCGCAATTTTCGTAGATATTATCAGGATGGCGCAGTAAATACAATTTGGCGCACTTTGGCGCAGTTGGCGCAGGAGTGGAATCACTGAGTATGGTTACAAATGGGCTACTAGGGGGTCACAACCAATCTGGTTCACTGATTACGCACGCGCGCATTAACCGTATATTCACGAGTGCAAGTATGATCGTCGGCGTCTAAAAACTTTACTGGCAATCCTTCAGAGCTGTTCATGACGTAGCTGCGGCCCTGAGAAACACTGAATCAAAACGCATGCCAACTTTCTTTTGTCGCATACTGTTAAAGGGGCCCTGCAACACCTTTCTGAGTTATATTGGAATAGTCTCATTATTGACGTATGACTCTTCACGAGTCATACGCCGCAAAAATTTTTTGAATCCGTCAACTCTAAGTGGTGTTACCAAATTATAGAAATCACGTTCCGCAGCTTTCTCCCTCTGCTCGGCGCCGCCAGCGCGCGGAAAGCTGCGCGGGGCGTGGAGGGAGGGAGGGCGGAGGTGCGAGGAGGTGCCCAAGAGTTACGTCAGCGCCGGCGGAATTTTTTTCATTTTGTTCTCTCTGGCGTCTGGGCGCAACCACGTGGTCTGTGGCGCCACTTCCGGTCGGCTCGCGTGGTCCTCGTCGAGCGGAGCCCATTGCACCGTGTATCGCGCGTGCTTGAAAACTGCGCGTCGGTTTGGTAATGTTGGGTGTGCACCTCGAACTGCCGTAGTGTTTTCATCCCTCTGCCAATCATGGACGCAAACATGCGTGCGCGTTTGGAACGAATGACAGCTGAGATTGGTTTCGACCCACACTCCGATACACCGCCTCGTCGCACTGCTCGCGCTTGAATCGTATTCAACACGGCAAAGCTGCGTGCACCCTTCCACTTCGATGCTCTTTGCTCTTCGAATGCGGGCGCACAGCGAGTGCGGGCTGACAACAAAGAACTAAAGACTAGAAGAAAGGATCGTGAGGCATCGGGCCGGCGCGGACCCATCCCCCGGCTGTCTGCAGCTACCGTGAATGCGAGTCTGCTTGGTTGCTGTGTCGCGGTTTCTCGGGAACGTGAGACTACGGGGAGGATACGCCGAGGTACGGCTCGATGACATACTGAACAGACAGCGAACGGGACTCTCGCCATACAGCGAACACAGGTATCCTAAACTAGCCGGCGCCAGCATTGTTATTGGAGAAATGCTGCACCCCTGCCTCGGTCGGTCGTCAGAACGTGCCGACGATTCAGTTTCCAGCTGACGAGGCAACACTCGAACCACTGCCTCTCAACGGCAACCGGCGATGGTAAAAAGCACAGAAATATTCACAATTTCGGCACTGCGCATGGTGAAGAAAACGCAACCACGCAACTACGAGCAGACGAGCTGTCGGTGAGACCGGAAGTGCTAATATTAATGTTTGTTCGGTATTTTAACGGCATAACACAATATAAACATACATATTATCTACTTATTGAACTCAAAATTAACAACGAAGGTATTAATGAGGGTGTTATCGTGATTATAACATCAGCCAATGGTGGAACTGCCGAAAATCGCGTCATATATTGCGGACTAATACATCATTTGTCGAGAGAAGAGGGAGCGATTTTCAGCTGACTTTGAAAATTTATTGTAAATTCCAGGCCGCGCGTTTCACTATAATATTTGGGTCGCGTGTTCTGGGGAGCCTCGACTACCGATTGGCAGCGCTTTTTGACCCTGCTAAAAAACTGTTGCAGGGCCCCTTTAAGCTGTTTATTGGACGGCACTCGGCGACAACGCGCTATGGCGACAGTCAAGGCAAAAGCACGGGCTCCGAGCACGAGCGGCGTTTAGAAGAGGACGACCCACTAGGAGCCGCTGGAGAGCGCAACCGTCAAGCAGTACCAATTGCTTTGCCACAATTACCCCGGGTACGAAAAGGGAGCCGTCCTGCGACCTAACAGCTCGTCACTATGAGTGGGTCATAGTAGGCCTTGAGGCGCTCCACGTTGACTTTGTCGCGCCCTCGACGCCACATCTCCGAAGCTGGTTCGATGGGTTCGATCAGGTAGTTGACCGGGGATGTTCGCTCGACGACCCGGTAGGGGTCTTCGTATTTTGGCAGTAGTTTTGAAGAGAGGCCACTTGCAGTGGTAGAGACCGAGAGCCATACGAGCGCTCCAGGGAGGAACGTGGGCTCAGAAGTGGTGGGCCATCACGAAGGCTCTTCTGCCGCTCTTGTTCGTGCGTTGTAAAGGTCTTTGCAAGCTCGCGACACTCTTCAGCAAGCCTGGCTATGTCAGAAATAGGCGCACAATCAGATGGATCCGGCTTGTATGGAAGGATCGTGTCAATGGTGTGCGACGGGTGCCTTCAGTACAACAGGAAGAAGGGTGAAAAACCAGTAGTGCTCTGAGGGGCGGTGTTATAGGCGTAGATGACGAAGGGCAGAATGGCATCCCAATTGGTGTGATCGGCGGCGACGTACATTGAGAGCATGTCGCCGAGCGTGCGGTTAAAGCGTTCGGTTAGGCCATTCGTCTGCGGGTGGTAAGCAGTAGTTTTGCGGTGAACAGCATGGCACTCTTTGAGAATGGCTTCGAAGACTTCCGACAAGAAGACACGCCCTCGATCGCCGAGAAGCTCCTGAGGTGGACCGTGACGCAGCATGAATCGGTGTAGTAGGAAGGAGGCAACATCGCGCGCTGTAGCCGCTGTGAGGGCGGCGGTTTCGGCGTATCACGTTAGATGGTCAACAGCGACGATGGCCCAACGGTTACCAGCCGACGTCAGAGGAAGTGGTCCATACAAATCGATGCCCACGCGCCCAAACGGACGGTTAGGGCAGGGTAATGGCTGTAGACCGACTGGTGACACGTGCGTTGAAGGTTTTCGGCGTTGGCAATCGAGGCGAGAGCGGACGAACTCTGCACGTAGCGGTACATCCCTCGCCAGAAGTATCTTTGTCGAATGCGGTGGTAATTTTTCATGTTTTCATGTAAGTTTTCACTAATTTTTCATGCTTTCTGGTGATACGAATTTCGGACGATACGAACATTTTTTGGTCACCCCGCGAGATTTGTATGACCGAGGTTGTACTGTATGACCTCATTCAGTCGGTCGTGACGTTTTTCGCAACCGATGTCGCGCACGGAATATGCTAAGCTAAGCCTAATGGTCGGTACAGCTATACAGTGAACTATCACGGCTGTAGTCGCGGAACTTGGACAAGAATGACCGACATTTTTTACGAGTCACTTACAAAGCGCTTCACAGTATGGCGAACTACTAGCTCACAAACCCACCACGGTGTCTAGTGGTTATGGTGCTCTGACAAAAATTTGGAGGCACGAAGGAACGAGGACAAGAAATAACACGACTGGTGCCAAACTAACAACTGTTTTATTGGAACGAACATGTCATTTCTTGTACTCGTTCCTTTGTGCCTCCCAATTTTTGTCAGACCGTGCACCAACTACACTCTTAATCAAGTCCTGGCTAACTTATGCCCTGTAGGCGGACGCTTCAACGCTCAGGAAAACTCCCGTCGGCCTTCGAAAAGGAGTTAGCCGTGACAAGTCTATATAAAAAACGTGCACCGTTCACTGCCGCCTTATAGACGGCCTGCAGTATTAGTCGCGCGTCGGTGTGGGCCGCGTAAGTGAGAATCCTGGCTACAGCTCAGCGTATGCTCCCGCGTGTTATAACTTGTCGGTGCAAGCGTCGGTGTATTCGCAACTTTCACGGCCTATAGGTGGCGCGACTCTACATCCAACATGGCGGTCGTTGAGATTATCGGCCCGCTACAGACGGTTGAGGAATGCACACGTTTGGTGAAGAGTTCAGTTCTGTGCGCTTCCGTTGCAATCCGATTTATATTTTTGTGAAAGCAAGCTTGCGGTGGCATATTGTAATAAGTAGGGGTGTGCGAATATTCGAAAGTTTCGAATATTCGTCGAATATTACATTCGAAATATTCGTGTTCGATACGAAAATCGTGTACTCGAAAAGTTTCGAATATTCGATAACTTCGATTATTTGAAAAATTCGAATATGCGATTCGATTGTCATGCATAAAATAACTCGTCTTCCACATTTCTGCTGCGTTCTTATAGCTAAAAACGTTGCCGAGAGTAGCGATAAACATCGTAAGTACACGGAGGCACGATATCTGCCTGCGACGAGCGCCCCAATACGTATGATTTATTGCTGGTGCATCTCCGACGTGCAGCGCTGTTGGTGATCATGTAACCATACATAACCATACATTTTCAATATTATGCGGCCGTAACGTGCCGCACTACCACTCGTTCGCTATGCGGGACCACTTCTGAAGAAAGACAGTGACCCATGTGACTGGTGGCGGACTGTAGGCACCTTCAGATACCCAAGTCTGGCAAAGCTTTGCCCCATGTACCTCCCTATACCAGCCACTTCTGTTTCAAGCGAGCGTGCGTTTTCAGTGTTGGGGGGGGGGGGGGGTTGTCTCTGTTAGAAGGGAGCGCCTGCTGCCTGATCATGTGGAGCAACTCATATTTCATGATAACATCTAGTCATTACTTTCATTGTGCCGTCATATTTGCTTGTGCTGTGATGTGCATTGTGCTAGCCTGGACATTGTGTTCTGGAGATAGCAGTGCATGTTGTGTTGCCAGTCAGGCTGTTAATTTTTTTTTTTTTCAAATAGCTACGTGTTAAATAAAATATTGTTACTGTGGAGACATTTTTCCTTTGATATTCCATATTCGGTTCGATATTCAAAGATGGATATTCGTATTCGATTCGTATTCGAAAAATTTGATATTCGCACACCCCTAGTAATAAGTAAATGAATGTCGGGTACGTGATTGCAACCTCATTAGGAAGATAAATATGCACACAATTGTAAATAAAGGAAACACACTCGTCGCGTTGCTTGCGGCGCTTAATCACGCGTTGCAACCCCCGCTGTGTTGTTAGCACAATATGATAGTAGGAGTCTCAGTAAAGATCTATGTTATATCAGAGACATTCTCGGAGACGCGCTTTACCTCATTTTTGCTTGCATTGCATTCTGCCGCGTAGCTTGCTCAGCTCACTTGAAAAGCACGAAGTAATGAAAGTAAACGAAAAAAAAAAGGTGTGTTACCCTTCCAGGCCGAAGCGCAAGAACCACTTGAAACATGTGCGATCATCGGAAATACGATTTTATTGCGCTTTCTTGATAAAAAGAAAACAAACAAACAAACAAACAGTGGGATGCCACAATAGGCCGACAAGCAATGAATGAAACCTGCGCCAAGACTCAATTTTCACGTTTTAACGTCGTACGGGAGAGGGACGAAAAAACAGCGCCGTCAGTAAGTAATACCAGAGTCCTTCAATGCTTTTCTGGTCACGAAACTCCGCCCGCAGTTTCATACAGGGACAGAGGCGGCCGCTTGGGTCGCCGCGGTCAACGCGGGGGCATTCGTGCGCGCGCGCTGCGCTCGGCTGAATTATGGCTGAATGCTGTGCCGGTTGGAGGCAGTGGTTTAACGGTGCATCCCCCCCCCCCCAAACCACAATATTTCAACTACCATTCATACTTCACCTGACATAGGATGTGTTAGTCGCACACGCGTGTAAAAAACTTACTTTCGCGTCTTTTCTTTTTTTTAATATCAAGGCTGCGAAGCATGCAGTCGTGCCGACGCGGCAATATTAGCTGTATATGTTGTTCCAGCGAGGTTCCTTGCCTCAGGCAGTGGAGCACGGGATATTTACCTAGACTTGTCATACTGCACAAGACTTACAAACCCACCAACTCGCAAAATGAAGTTTCGTAGCGGGAGTTGCGCCAGCGCCGATCGCGCTATTTACAATCAGGTCGTCTACGCCGCGGGAGTTTAACACAGCCGCATTACAAAAAAGAAAAGCTGTACATTCCTGTGTTTACAGTTTATAAAAGCTAACTTCTCTCCGCTGCACCCTACCTCACAGAGCTTCGGCAACACTTGAAATCGGGAGTTACGAAGCTTTCGCACGGTATAATGTCCGTGTGCCGCGTGAACACCAGCTGATCTCTAGGACCTAACCTAGCCTTAACTCCGAGTTCGTAACCCTGTTTTGTTCATTTTCTACGAGTAACTTTGACAATTTCATGTTACGTGGACAGTGCACAAGCGAAATTGTGTCGCACTTTACATTGTCCAGCGTCGCAAAGGCACTCGGGTATCTCCAATCTTCGCGCTCGTGGCACTTTCACAAATCACAACGTGCGTTACTTTGACTGCTTATATGGACTACGTCTGCACCACGTCATGCAACGATTTTCTTAATGAAGACTGCACAGGGGAGCCTTGATTAACTGAAACGAAACCGCGTTTCACTAAACTAGAGAAAATGAGCACATGTGTTCACAAGCAGAGCTCTGTCGTGCTTTCGAATTATTAAGAACGTGGAAAACGTAACACGGGGCAAAATACCCAAACATGTCAAGCTGAGGAAACACTAACGCCCTTTGCGTCCATACTTCGCTATAATTGCTTATTTCACTGCGCGTGTTTGAGAACATCCCACTGTCGAGCCACTAATTTACAGTAAACAAAGAAAGAATGGTACGATTGGAAGAGAAAGACAGATAAACTGTTATTGGAAAAATAGCTCAGAAAGCAGAAAGCTACGAGCGACAGTTTCCTAGCGTGGGGAAACTCTCTGCACGACCAATACATAGAGGGAGCAAGCTAATGCAAAAAACAAGGAAAACTCTGAAGTACAATATAAAAATTAAAAAAAAATAGTTTAGTTGACATTCAGTCAATAAAAATTGGAAAAAACGCTTTTTTTAACAACGGCAAACAAGGAAACAATGCATTATATTTAATAAGGTGGAAAGAACCTAAACAACTATTCTAAAAAGACAGGGCGTGCAAACATGGACGCAAGAAAGAAGTCACGACACCACACACGCCTGGTATCGTTACTTCTTCCTTGTGTCCGTGTTTGCACGCCGTGTCTTTTTAGAATGAATACTTACCAACTAGCTCGGCTCTCTGTTATTCTAAGAAACTAGCAAGCTGCGAAAGAAACAGCGCCGGCCCGAAACTTTGCCTTCTCGCGTCGCAAAGACACATTTTCTCCATTCCCCATGAAGTCGTCCGTTCGAATAACGTCGATGGCGTCAAAATGTTTCTCGCACATTCTAAGCTGTTCAACATCGAAGGTAAATCCGGCAGCTTCCTGTCGCGGTTCTATTCATCCCTCTCATCGCCGTCCATCGGCAAACTAAACAACGACACCTTTCCGCTCGTACCTCTGTAGCCGGAGCGACAACCCGGTACACAGCAAGTCTTCGGTATCGTCGCTCACGTACACTATCCATGTCCTCGCACACATTTCTCACACCTGTCAGTCACACAAATTAAGAAACAACGAGGAAAACTGAACGACGATGCCGCCGGATTCCTCGGGCCCCCAGCTCTCCCTATATAGCAAAGCTCTCCTCAATGCCCCCTGCGCGCTCCTAGCGCCGCCGCGCGGCCGCGGCGGCGACATAGCAAGCTCACCCCATAGCGTTACGGAGGAGTTTCGTGACCAGAAAAGCACTGAAGGACTCTGGTAATACCGAACAAAAAGTGCTGGAGATGTGAAGGTCACGGAGGCACTTCACAGCCACTTCATACGTGGAAAGGTGCGATGGACGCTTTGAAACCGGACATTTCATTATATTCTAGAGGCGGAACGCATTCCTAATCAGTTCTGGTACTGTCTGCACAGCGACTGTGTCGAGCGGAGGAACGAAGCGCGAGAAAGGTGATATGAGGTAGTTGTACGCTGCGAGTATCGAGACCCGCAGTAAAATCATTTGCCTTTTATTGCGATAGCAATTATATGGACAGTCTCGGCTGGATTTTGCCGTCGCCGTCGCCGCCGTCATGCACCGTATATGTATAAGTATGTATATATATATAAAGGCCCCACAGAAAAATAACTCAGAAAAATGATTCCGAAGCGCGGAATCGAACCAGGGACCTCTTGCTCCACAGCGAGCGGCGCTATCCACTACGCCACGAAACGCAGATTCTCCACGTAGCTAACGGCGAGCGTTATATACACACCATTTAGCGCTGGACGGACTCGGAGACAGCAGGCGATAATAAGCGTTTCTTCATTACCAGCGAGGTGGCGCTAGGAGCCCGACGGCCGCATTTAAAAGTCGTCGGCGAGCTCGCTCGTTTCTTCTTATATTTGCGCATGGGAGAAGCTTGCCCTTCCGCTGTCTGCTCGCGCGGTTTTCTCGTGGCGAGGGGTAGAGGAATGTTTCGCGCTTTCACCGTGATGTCCGCGCTCATGTTACGGCGCGTACGAATGTCACTCGAGCTCAGGGACGCCGCTAAACGAACAGAAGATGAGCGCGAACTATCAAGTGTCACAGCTCGACACTTGAAGCACGCTAGTTTCCTTCGCTGCTTCGGCCGCCTTTGCAACAGAAGCGCTGTTCAAACTGAGAGTATCCATTGGCGAGCCTCACTTCGTATAGCATTAGTTCCTTGCTATCGCATTCATTGCTTCGCCCTTGCGGCGAAACTGTGACTTTTTTCTTTTTATTTTCCGTTCACATTGAGGAACCGAAAGTGCCACGCTAATATCGAGACCGTGCACACCGCCGCAAAACGACCCCAAACGAGACAAAACAAGTGGCAACATTCGCTGTCTCCAGCGGGTCCAACATTTCAATAATCTCAACGGAGCTTCCGGCGGCCACCGCTCGGCGGCGCCACGGTACGTGAAAGTTGCGAATACGCATGCGCCGACAGCGTCAGCCGCAAAGGCGAGCTATGCTGCGAGGAGGTATACGCATGGAGCTAACACGCGCTCTCTCTTGCGTGCGTGAGAGAGAATAGGGGCTGCTACGCACCGTAGACTACGGCTTCGAAATAAACTGAATAGGCTTAGTGACGATATCGGCTACTGGCCCGGTAACCATCGGCGGTGAAGCGGCCAGCGACGTTACTTAGAACACGGCTATTCTCCGTCGTT